>NW_016910819.1:76943-179958 GCF_001483705.2 Eufriesea mexicana
ATTATAATTTTATTATATAGGAATATTATTATTATGTATTAATATATAATATATTAATAAAATAATAAAATTAATAGTTAATAATATATAATAAAATATCTGAAATAGTAGTTTGGTAGTAATTGAGAAAGTGTTTATGAATATCTGTATATCTGCAGAAAGTAGTAAAGTAGCATGAATATATTACGTGTATACGTATAGCAAGATCGAAAGTCGACTGTGGCTCCACTGTACACGTGCTCCTCTACGAAAGTAAGAGTTCTTAAGTCACACGAAATAATTCACAATTTTGTACCAAGAATCAGTACAGGTTCTCTCAGAACTAGTTACATTTTTATCATAACCCATGAATGTATAATGCCGTGGAATTCTGTCTTCATTTCAGAAGAAAGAGGCTCACTATATCACGAGCCATTAAAGTAACAGCCACAGCTACCAAACCTGTCTTCCTAATCGCATTTTGGAATCAACGCTCCTTGAAAACTAGCGTTACTAGTGCTACTAGTATTAATGTTAAACTGTAATATACACCTCAATGCGTTATAAAGGAGTCAACTCGTCGACACTGTTATAAATAAATATATACAGCAGTCCACAGTATCTAAATATTAACATTGAAACAACAGAACAAGTAAAAATGAATATTTTTGTTAAAAATGACAGGATTTTTGTTGTTGGAATTATTATTAAGACATGTAGTTGCTTTTGATAAAATTGTCTTTGATTTTTATTGAATTAGAAACGTAATTATATATATGGGATGCAGCATTTAAAAACCGATCCAAAATGATCAAAAATTATTATTATAATTATTAAAAATTAATTTATATTTTGCAACAAATATAAATGCTAGGTTAACTATGAAACATAATGTTTTAAATTGCTTTAAGTATATCAAGCTTCATTTTTAATTCAAGCTAAAGAAACTTTGGGTATGATCATAAGCATCTAATGGTAGTACTCTGCTTAAGATATTCAATATTCCATAATAAAATTGAACTCTCCATATTATACTTACCCCTGCATTATCATCGTTATTAACCATACTCGTATAGTTGAATCGATATAAAAAGTCATTAAAAAATCAAACTTTTCAACGCGTTTTTAGAAACTTTTAATACAAGTGGAATTATATTCAGTTAACCACAACACGAGGGTTTAAATTTAAATGAGGTGAAGTTCCAAATTAATATCGAAATAATTTTTGAGATTAAATTTACTTCCTCCATCCATAAATGTCAGTATAAAAGTCAAATATTCCACGTAACGAATTAGAGAAATTATGTAGAAAATAATGAATAATCGTTCACGATATTAACAATATTTTTCCAACTGAAATAAATTTCAATTTTAATTTCAAAAATATGGAATCTATTTAAAATCCGAACATTTTAAAATTAAACCAAGTAACACCACTCGGAGGTATCTTTTTTCGTATCTCATTAATAAAAAATTTCATGAAAAATTTGAGAAGTAACCCAGGTTAAATCAATTTCGTCTGGGGTTAAATTTTCGAAAATTCCTGATGGATATCCAGATCTTGTGAAACGGGATGGAAATCGAGGTAAAGGGGATTTCGTGCTAGTGGAATAAATTTTTCGGCAACCTACTGTCCCGGGAGACAGGGTAGAACTTGATTGGAAGCAGATTAGAATTTATAAGGTAGCTGGAAGTAGTACGTTAGCTTTGCGCATTTGAAATGACGCGAATGAGGTGGAAAAGCAAATAAAGGAAAATAATCGATCAGGACTAGGCACAGGAAACCGGAATAAATGATGGAAGTGTAAGTGAATAAGGAAAACATGGAAGCGAAAATACGTGTTCAGCGAAGAAAGATAAAACCTGAGGAAAACGTTCTTAACAACGTTCTTTGCGTCGAATACTTTGTGAAAAACGAATCTTTATCTTTGTTGTCCTCGGAGTAGCTTACACTTTAGCAATTACCTACGAAAGGTGTTAAAAGCAAGGAGTCTAAGACTTTGTAAGCTTGTATTATTCGCTGAGAGGAGCGAAAAATGTTTGACCAACGTAAGCTCTACAATCATACCTTGCTACATAAAATTGACTCCTATTATTGATACTCGGTTTACTGACATTTCTTGTATACCTATCTACACATACACGCATCAATAACTATCAACAAACACGCACAAACAAAATCAAACGGTATCATACACTGTTAATTTATAAATGAAACTATGAGATACATAGGGTGTCCCAGCAACGGTAGTACAACCGGGAAGGGGGTGATTCTATATGTAAAAACGAATCGAGAAATGAAAAATAAAAGTTTTCGATTCGAAGCTTCGTTGTGAAGAAAATTAACTTTGAATATTCACCGAGTGCACGTGCATTTTGCTATGGCTTATATGAATAGACCATCAATATACGAATATCGGTGGAACAATCGAAGAGGAATTTATTCTACATGAAAAAGCAAATCGAAAATAAAGAATAAAATTTTTTGATTCGAAGCTTCGTTTTCGAGAAAATCGACTTTGAATATTCACGGAGTGCGCGTGCGCTTAAGTTTGGCTATGGCGGATGGATCATCAGTATACTAGGCGCACTCGGTGGATATTCAACGTCGGTTTTCTTGACAACGAAGCTTCGAATGAAAAAATTTTATTCTTTATTTTCGATTTGTTTTTTCACGTAGAATCTTCCTGTTCCCGGTTGAACCACCGATAATGATGCATTTAGTGGTTTATATATCAAAGCCATAGCTAAGTGTATGTGAACTCGATGAATGTCAATGTCGACTTTCTTGTAAACGAAACTTCAACTTAAAAAAATTGTAGTATTAAAAAGTATAGGATGAAACTATTCCAAAATAATATATCAAAGACTGTACCGGTATATATTCTACTTTATTGAAATTTAATTTAATTTAATTCTATACTATAATCGCAAATACTTAGAAATTCTTGAAAAGTGTTATGCGGGACACCCTGTATATTGATTAAGTAATTAAACTTAATTTAATTCTATATATTTAAACCAACGCCCAAATATATATTGTAAATAAATTTGTTGGACTACCAGAAATCTAGATATCCCTAATAATACTCTTCTTCTCTGTGAATATCAATTTATCTAAAGATTGGCAATTGCATCCGAAGAATTGTACCTGATTCTTCGTTTTATTTTCAACATACGCGACATAGCCATCGGTGTGTCGGTAGTTGCATAAGCTATCCTCGATTCGTTTCTGAAAATAAACTTGTTAATGGTGGGTGGTTCTGTTTTGTGTTCCGATGTTGGCAGGTGACATATTTAGTACCTATACCACCGTGATTTATTCGAAGGATAAAGCAACGATGCCAGGCTTTCACGGTGGAACGGAGTCGAAAGGGGAAACGAACAGCGAACAAGCGAAATTAATAAATGAAAATTCGATTTCTAATTTTATGAAGGGCCTGTTGGTGAAATGTTTCGCCATGATTTATAAGATAATTTCCACTAGATGGCGTTGCTTTGTTAGCTGCGTAGCATCGTGTAGCTTTCAGAGATAACAGGTCACTTTGGCCTATCGTAAAGATTACATGAAGATCATGCATAGGAATAAAAATATGTCTAATGAAGTAGTTTAAGGAAATGACGTGTAATTAAGTGTCTTTGGTTATTAATTCAACGTGGGTTAGTAATGTCAAAGCACATAAATTATGAAGTATCATAAATATCAATATAATTAAGCTGTAATTGGAACCCTCGAATGAATAGTATTTCTAATTGCACACTTATACAGGGTGTCCTTTCGAAATCTGAATGTTCACTTGTTTCCCTTGTCTTTTAACGATAGCGTGAGATTTATAAGACACTATCTCGATGATCCTGGAGAAAGTGCATGCTTTTATTCTTTCATTTTTTGACGTTATTAAGAAAGGGAATTATATTTGTTGCAAAAAATTACTCCTTTGCATTTCTTGAATATTAAAATAATTATTGTTATTAACTAATTGACTGACGAAGGTGATTTATTATTTGATATTAATTTAAATATTACAAATATTTAGAACATATTTCTTTCTTGCATCTTGTCGTCATACGTTTATAAACACACATATAAGCATCTCCATCAATTTTGAAAAGAAGAAAATCTAAATAAGTGAAACTACATAGTATGAATACAAAAAACTACACATATATATTAAAACAACGAATTTGATACACAAAAGTTGCTAATCACTAAACTCACTGTAATTTTCATATTGTGGTTTTGAAGGTGTGTAATTGATGGAAAACTTAAAAATTCCGAATTTTTCTAAATTAATTACCTTACTACTACTATATTAGCTATATCGACTATATTAACTATAATTAAGCTAGTATAAATGATTGTTTTCAGAATTTTCGATAAAACACTCCACGACGATAATCGAGCTAACTCAAATTACCTAGAATTCTCGATATCGGTACTATTGTTTCTTGTTAAACATATTCAAACCGAACATGGTCCTTCAGACCCTGGAAAGATATTTATCGAATGAGGTTGTTAGAAAAATTGGATTATCTGACGAATGTTTCGCGCAAAAATACTGCGAAGCCATAAGGTTCTTCAGTTCTCACGAGAACAACTAACCTTTAGCCCGAGGAAAAGAACTTGCCAGGTTCAATTCTTTTCTCTGTCATAAACTTCCTTATACCCACGGTGAACGCGTGAACTATAAACACCTAGAACGAAAATCGAAAACGAGACCAGGCGAATTAAACTCGAAGCGATTCATCCTGCAGCAACTTTTAGCTTACCCTGTACATAGATTATTCGACTCGTGTCTTCATCTAGCGAACACGTTCGAGGCGTTTCATTTGCATAATGCTTAAGTAATACATTAGAAAATTGTCACGCACGAAACTATTAGCCTTGAATTATTTAAAGAATGAGAAAAAGCTTATCCCGTCCTCTGCTATAAATCCTTTTATCGACATCAATTTATGCTACACGCTAACATGTATTACGACACCTCGTTATCCGATGATATAAAGGCGAGACTGATATCTGGATGAAATCTCTGGTAAGAGCGAGGCAGCAAAGCGAATAGAATATAGCGAGCTATGTATTTCCAGATCTGGAAGGAGGTCGACCGTGCGGTAGCCGATTAGGATTTATAATGTGGCTCGTGCGGACATACTTAGCCTCGTGTATTCTCAAGGCCTGATAGGTGGCACGGAGGGATTTGTAATTCCCATAAAGGTGTACCGTGTAAAACGGGCCCGTGTGATGCAACGCCCTTGCTCCTAACTTGCAACCTATCTCCTTTGCTACCTCAGTAGCGTACGGGTTGCCTATCGTGCCCTTAGTCGCGACTCAATCGCTCCACTCTATTCCCACAGCGGGTTGCCATCGGGATAATTAATTGCGAACGGTATTGGCCATGTTTCATTAAGAAAGCGGGATGCTCCGTTGAAATTGTGCTTCAAAGGTCAACTTGTTTGTCATCAGCTATCCGTGAGGAATTCTTCGTTGTGTCTTTCCAGTTTAAAGAATTGGAAGAGAGAGGGGTAAGGATGGAATTCCAAGAACAGGCATATTAAGATTGTATATTATTAACACTTAGATTGTCGGAGCGAGTCAATTTGACTCATTTACGATTTTATTGCTATATATATATATAGAAAAATTAAAATAATTTTTTTTAAAACATATCTTGGTTTTTTATAGTATTATAAAATTTATACAAATACTAATTCCTTCCTCTCCCCTCTCCTTAGTTCGAAAAATCCATATGTGCTATACCTATTTTGACGGACGTGAGTCAAATTGACTCGTTAAATATTTTTAAAGTTGGTCGTTTTACACACGTGTAACTTATTTCTTGTGCATACAAATTTTTTGTAAACAATCTGATGCGAGAGTTTTCAAACTTGTCAGTTTACTAGTTTATGGCCCCTTAGCCCATCGAGGTCCAAGGGTACCACGCGTGCTGACTTACGTTGTGATAGGTCCCTTGTTAGCCGAATGAGGGTCGTATTGCCCCGCAAAAATCTGCGGAAAATGTATTTTGAAAACGGAATATATATGTAAAAATTGTTTTGAATGAAGCTCTCTTAAAATAAATTTTCTTTTCTTAAATTTCAATTTTGATGTTTCAGTCAAATTGACTCATTTCAGGCAAAATAGGTATATATCCAACCTTCGGTAATCTAGTGTTAATTATAGTGGATATTGGATATAAATTCTGTTTAATGTCAATTTATTCGTTATATGCTGTTTGCGAAAAATTCTTCATTGTGTGTTTTGGTTTAAAATACTTTCTGCTGTAAAGGTTTTGAGATGAGAGGAATATGGGAGATTATATATGGGCTTTGATAACGTATAAAAATTTATAATTGTGTATGATAAGCATGTGATGAGGTACAGATTCTATTTAACATCAGATTATACGAGGACTATGTGTGAGGAATTTTTTAATGGGTATTTTGGAGTAATAAATTTTTGGCTATAAAAATTTTAAAAGTTGAGGAAAAGTGGTTATGGAAAATATTATTTATGATAAGTATTTGACAAAGTATTGACAAATTGTAGTAATGTTAAGTACATTTTATTTATGGATTCTGTCTATAATTATAAAATTATAATAAATATTAATACTAGAACTAGCAAAGAAATCAAAATGACTTGTTTTAGACTTTTTATCTTTGCATTACTGAGTATGCAGTGGCTTTTGGGAAAATTAATATTGATCTTTATTCGAATGTAGTCGTAATTATGTATGCTCTTTTACTTTCATTGTACTGCTTTAATTATCATCAATAATGTATATCATATTTAGGTACTTATTAGAGATCGATAGTTCTAGTGTTAAATATAGATTCTACTGTAATAATTATAGCAAAATTTTGGTAATTTGTCAGGTTTAACATTTTGATAGAGTTGAAGAGTGTCTAATTATGGTAGATATTAAAATACAAATTCTAATGTAAGTTTATTCATCAGGAGCTGTATATAACAAATCTCCTGATTTTATTTGGCAAAATTTTCGCTTCAGAAATTTTAAAAAGAGAGATATAAATCATGTATAATGGTATAAATCTCGAAATGATTTATGCAAATCAATTTTCCTCACGATTGGATTTCTTTTTGCTATATTTCATCTAATGCAAATTAATTTTGTACTAATTCTGTATTAAAACCCATTGGTAGAAAAGTGTGTAAATTTTATAAATGAATACAAAGGGGAATCAACCAGTAAATAAATAAATAAATAAATGAATAAGGAAAATATCTGTATGATAAAATTTTGGTAGTTTGATGTACTTAAGATTTTCGCAAAATTAGATATTTAAATGTAGCAATGAATTATCGAATTATACTTGTAATATGGTAAAAACGAAGAAAATAATTTAACCTTTGCATCTCGATTATTGCACTCGATCACCATTTGTTTTGATACAAAAATTCGAAGAACGCGTGAACATACGAAACAATGAATGATAATTAACGTTAAATTTATAATACCATAGCAATGCACGAAATAAAATATTTCTGATCCTTAATTTTTACATAATCCATTTTCATGCCTACGTTTTAAAATATTACTATATTTTATATTGCAAAAAATGTCATCTACTATATGTAAAATTTCTTTTAATTCATGTGTCGTTATATAATTATTATACAATTGGTTTATACGAAAAAATCTGGTACAAACGAGAAAATCTTCAAGTATAAAAAGTTAATTCTTATTGGTTGGAAGATTCCACGTAGTAGTTACCACATTTTTACTATGCAGAAAGGAAGATCGTACTTAATGACATCAAACGAATTTTTACAATTCAATTAAGCAATTTTTCCTATTACGTGAAATAAATGAATCTCTTTTCCAGTCTTAAAATTTCATAATAATTTATTACTAAAAACTATTTCATAGATTTTATTTTTATATTATTATGTTTTACAGAAATTTATTAAAAAGTTTGTAATTTATAAATGAAATACGGGCATTGACGTATATAATTTCAAAAGTTTGTATATTGACATAATAAAGCTTGATTTAAGAAATGTTAATACTGAACATTTAAAATTCAAAGATTTACCATTTCGGCTGTATTGTCGCTTTCATTTCACTCAAACGCGATAAAATTCTCGGAATAATTATTCTTCGCGATAATCACGTACTCGTAAGAATAGATAAACTGTCATCGCTAAAATATCTACTAAAGTTAGTATTCATATTATACTAATTGCCATTCTAAACACATCGTCGATGATTAATCAAATTTCAACAAACCGGAAACATGTTTCCTTAGAATTATTATTTTCGTTGGAATGCGAGCAGGATCAAGATACTTTCGACGCGATTTAATTACGTATTTAATTTCTTTAATGAGTTTTAACACGGCGTGCATTTTTTCATGGTAAAATATACTGCTGGGAGGGCGCAGGAAACTAACCTTACTTAAATTACGAGGTAGCGAAAAGTTACAAGTGCAAGAAGTTAACGCACCAGAAGCCGCAGTTGGCTTACGAGGAAGTACACAAAGCGAGTTGTTCGTGAATTATACATGAATGCCTTTACGCTTCTTTCAGCGTCTCCGCGTAAATATCGCGCTATGACACGAATATTTGAATTATATCCCCGTCTTCGGCTTGTCACGGGGGCTTAATCCGCGGGTGAGCCTCGACGAATACTTGAATTCGCATAAGCGGTAATTACGAGCGCGCTATAAAACGCGAAAATAGCCGTGCAAACTCGAGATCAGCGGAGATGTGGATGGCGTTAATATTCATCACGACGTCGCACCCACGTGCGTATATCGCATTCATAATCAGCAGCCGTTATAGGGCCAATGAGATTAACACGTTGAACGCCATGGGGGTCACCGGTGACCAGCGACGCGACCATTAGTAAAAATACATAATTAGAGTAAATATCGATACTGATAAATTTTTAAATAGTACCATCGTTACTATAATGGTTCGAAGAAATTATTGCCATACAGAACACGCAAAAATAATTTTATTTATACAAAGAAAAGGTGAACCAAAACAGTCGGCACAATATGTCGCCACTTTTTTAGTGCAATTCTTTGCTCTCATTCTTCCTAGCCGATTTGAATTATTTTCATAGCACACTTTGCAAAATCGCCTTACATTTCGCACGCTTCCAGGTTTCTTTTTAAATTCGTGACGACGTTTTTTCTGTACGTAATTGCTCGATGAAATGCAATCTTCGTGATCAGAACATTTCACTAAATACATCGCTGACTTCATCCTAAAATCGGGAATTGAAATATTTTTTCGAGTTGCTTTTCAAACAATTGATAATGGCAAAAATGGTCTACAGCGCCGCGGGGGTCACCGGTGCCCCCCACCACGAAAAATACATTAAACGCGATTATACAACTCACCTTGTCTGTTGTAAATAATATTTCAACATAATATGCATCGCGTAATAAAATATTCATGTTGGCGCCATGGGCAATCCACGTAAAATGCGCGTGACAGACAACGTGTTAAAGAAAATTTATAATTCGCGCTCGAATTATCGATCCGGAGTTGATTATAATATAAATTCGTGCTTGGTATTATTTCGACTGAGATATCCTGACATCCTGAAAGAAACGAGCGTGTTCCGGTGTGCATACGATCTCTGATCGTCGAATTAAGATCACAGTGCAGCAGGGAGCTCGTAACATGTCAGTCAGCTGTGACTGACAACCGATCGCTAGGTTACACAAAGCCTATATACGCGAATTTTTTTAATTGGCCTAACGCTTGCTAGCTCTAGCTTGGGTACGAGCAACGAGACAAGGAAAATAAACATCCGTGTTCTGAACGACAGATTGTTCTTGACTGGTTGAATTATTATTAAACACGTAGGAGAGCGTGTATGTATTGCAGCTGATTTAGTACCACTGTGAGTGGTATTCGTGTTGGTGACGGAAGATTCAGGAGCTATGTTTATGCCAGGTACTTGTCCATTTATTAGTGGACACCGTGTTACGACCTGCAGTAGAAGGTTAATTAATTATTAATTAATTGGGAAACAAAGTTATGAATTGTGTCGTAGATCAATTGGAAATTGAAAATTATCAATCGTAATTTTATATTTGGAATTATTCTTATCTATTCATGATTTTCATAATAGTCTTCAAATCTAGATATATTACGTACCAGTTTTCCAATTCGAAGTTAGCTGCAGCTTTTTAATTGGATTGTACATATGGGACTCACTATATATTCCAATAATCGGTCATTTATACAGGGTGGCCGTTGAAAGATGATATAATATAGCTATGATTAATATGATATTATGAATGATATAAAACAAATATAATTTTTACAAATACATGTGTTTCTAATTTTGTATTATTTCATTTGGAAATATAATTAATAGATTTTTCTTTTTTTAATCTCCAAGGAATGCTCTATAAGGGGGTGAAAGTGAACAAGTTATGACTTTTTCAAAACCTTCAGTTTTTCAGTGGCCACTAGTATGTATAACCAAACTCGCATAATCGATGTTCTATTGTAACGCAGTAATTAATACCATTATAAAAACTAAGTTTAATCGTGTAATATGTGTAATTAGAAACAAAAATTATTTGAGAAAATAATTGACAAACCAAGTATATGACAGATAAAGAGATGTATAGTATGTTAAAAACAAATAGGATAACAAATTAAAAAGCTTTTAGTACTCTCTTATTAGAGTTAAAAGTGTCTAATAAACATAAGTCTTGAAAGCAAATTAGATAAATTAGCTTTTATTATTTAGAAATATTTACAATGTGTTGAATGTAAACAAAAGAATTGCTTTATTAACGTATTAATTCAATATTTTCACGACTATCTGACTTAAATCCTTTGAATACCTTTTTATGGGGTCGTATAGAAACCTTAATATACTCATCCCTGATTAACAGTGTATTAGGATCACGATAATCTAATTTATGTTATTTTACTATATGGGATGATGTTATGTATCAGGTCATTTATTCTTTCCAGTAAACTGTATTATGTGAAATATCGAATACTTCTCACTAAACGAAACTAATTAATTTGTGAACAGTACATGACTATGTTAACAGTGGATCACTTCATTTTACACTATGAGATTCGCACGCATTTTAATATTAAACCTAGGTTAACTTTTTGGTTACCGAAATATTTTTCCATAAATAATTTTCTTTCTGTTTCTAATACTTAAAAAAAAATATTAAATTGATCGTTATATCGTACAGTTTTTTTTATAATATATATAGTACCTAACTTATGTATAGAAGTCGTGACAGACAATATAAGTTCACTGAAGAGTTATAAATATTATAAAGTAATTGATCCGATTCTGTTAATTAATGGATCCAATGAAAGCAAAAGAGTTAAACGATAATCTAAAGATAATAGAACAATGTTGAAACTCTTACAACATCTAAAATACTCTAAGTTCCATAACAATCTATTAATTCCTCTCTTTCTTTCTGTTACCCCTAATAGTCAAAGAGGTTGATGAAAACAAAAGACTACCTACTTAGTTCCACTCATGAAAAATTAACCTATCTTTGAAATTTCTGCCATCATTATACCTATAGAAAAATTATTTACACCATTCAGTACATTTATAAATCCTTTGTACAAATTAAATTTTGTAAGAATGTTTTTTTATTACTGTACCTACTATGATGAGTCAAATGACCATTGGATTTAACAAAATCAAAGAAAGACCTTAAACAAGAGATTAGACACAGATGTTAAACGAAATAGTAGGTACTGAAAAATTGATTGTACTTGTATCAGAAGAAAAATCGCGAAGACGAATGACCAAAGTAATATTGTAACGTTAGACACGAATTTTCAATTAAAAATTTTCAAATGATCATTTAAATTACGGTAGGTTTGCTGTTGACGACTTTAATTCCTCATAAAGTATTCCAAAATTTCCAGTGAAACGAAATATCCTGTACAGCTGTCTGTATAATCTGACGATTAATAAAGATTGTCATCGAGGATTATCGAGAACCATTAAATAGACATTTCGTTTTGATCCCATAGGTTATGAAAAGACTCGATTCACAAACGCTGCTTGTCCACTCGAAACATATTTGTTCAAGAAGAATCACAAGTCCAAAACGTTGAATTTTGATCAGTTTTACTTTTAGATATTAGAGTCTTATATATTTGCAGAATTTATTTTTATACTCAATTTATTACGCTTATGAGGACACTATAGGTATGCAGGTGTTTACAATACTGAATATTCTTATAGACTATGACACACGCCACTCGACACACAACTCTCATCCACACATACACACATAGTCGACATACTAGTTTAGGATATTACCCATTTATAGTTGATTTTATCTATTTTAAGTACACGCATATTTTTCCACAAATTAAAATCTTCATAGCTATTAACACCTTAACTGCCACTTTTCATATGGTGCGTTCAGAGGGCCACCATAAAATTTCCATTATTCTCAGAAAATAATTACGAATTATCAAACAATATGACAAAAATAGTAACGAAAATTAATAGTTGGTAATTGTATTAGGGACGAGTGACACCCATTACTTGATACCACCTCGTGAAAAACAAAAGAAGTATTTATTACAACAAAAATTATTAATATTCTTTATTAAAAATCCTCTATTTACATACGTTATCGAAATTTCCAAAAAATGGTTAAAATAAAACAAATATAAATTCAAAAAATTGGTATCGTAGATCACTCATGACCACCATGGCTCTCCTGAAGACACAAGCACCGAGCACTGGTGAACATCGTAGCAATCCTCCACCATGCATTAACTCAACCGAGAACACTAAAACTGTCGGAAATCTATGGTATTCTTAATTCGATGTATGCAATATAATAGCTGTTAGGCCATCGTTGGTAGGACGCGTCGCGTGAATTTAATGTACGCGTACCTACGTCACTGTTGGCTTAACTCTGGTGTATCTATATGTCCACGACATAGCCTCGACAAGTCGCGTACCGTGTACGCACATTTACGGGTGGTAGGATCGGTTGGCTAACGTAAGATCCGTAACTCGTCAGGAGGTAACGTAACATGTTACCTAATCGCGCTCACACCTCTTGCGCTAAAGACACTTCCGAGGATTGGCTTTATCGTGCAACCACCGTTGCTACACTATTTTGAGTGAGATTCCCTCATCCCTGACTGTAATTTCGTTATAGGACAGCGTTGAAATTTCTTTGCAATAAAAATCTATATTTATTAACACGTTGAGACGTCAGTCCAAGAATGGCGACCAACTGTGCATTTTCCGTTTGTGTGAAGCCGGTCCGTGGAAATGGGTTGAAATTGCAATACTGAATTCTTGAAAATTATGCCCTGTGATTTTAGAACACAGAATTTATTATGAAGAGAAACACTTATAAGAAGCTCGTGCGTGTGACGTTACAAATCTAAGTTCGAGCAAGCAAAATGAAAGAAGGGAGCTAAAGGTACAGTGTCAATGGTATATAAACATTAGCGAAAGAGGGTCATCATTTGGAGATAATATATACTAATTGTAACACTAATTGGGATTGCTTCTTATCAATAAAATGTTATAAATACAGGGGATATGGATTAGCAAAGAAAGATGTTGGATCTAAAATATACTTATTACCAGCTAACGGGAAATTAAAAGTAAAGTAATATCACGACCAACAACTGCACTGACTCCTTTTTACACTGCTGTTCTTCTGTTAGACTGTAAGACTGCTTTTACTTCGTAGTTTAGTCAGCTTTTATTCACTCATATATTACTATACACTCATCCCAAAAATTTCACGTATATTCTGAGACTTCATTCGTCTTTCTCGCATACTCTAACCTAATACCCACTCGATTCGCTAATCTTGTGAATCACTCTTTAAATTCGTCATTCGTACCGAAATTCGTCAGAAATATTCTTATCATTACATAAATGTCATAATGTATTTAACAAAAGTCGGAAAGCTAACTTTCTGTACAATTTTACTGTCTTTTCAATATTGACTGCATCATTCTTGTTGCACCGCGTGGATGTAGATGAGCTCCACGCGGAGGGGGCAGCGTTGGTATACTTGTGTTGCCCCTTTTCTCAGTGTGCCGAATCTTTACGAGACACAGAGCACTTGGGTGTTGTAATAAAGCGCACTTTGTCTTGGTTGTATTTACACTTTATTACACGATTATGATTCGTTTATGCGTGATTGGCGCGTGTGCTGTATTGTCTCCGCCTCTGCCGTTTTTCGTCCTGTCTTTCGTCTTCCGTTTTCTGTCTTCTCGTTTTCTCCCAACTGCCGTCTTACGTCTTCGACTCCTCAATACCGTCTTACGTCTTCGAGTTCTAGTTCACGTCTGATGCGTCTTGTCTGAACTCCAAAACCGTCTGATGTTTTCTGCGTGAATTCTCGCTAACGTCATCCGATGTGTTCTGTTTCATTTCTCCAAACCGTCTTATATCTTCGACTTCTCACGATCGTCTGATGTCTCGTTTTCTAATTTGTTGACCCTCAAGAAGGACAGCGAGGCGCGTCTTCCAAGTATTATTGCCGTCGTAACAATTCTCATAGCCTAAAAAGACAGATCGCTACTATGTATTGCACCCAACGCGTTAATAATAGGATTAGTATAGCATAACTTTAACATAAGTTCTAAAGCTAACTTGCTGTATCATTTTACGGTCTTTTCAATATTGACAGCACCATTCTCATAGCCCAAAAGGACAATATCGCTACTATGTATGGCACCCAACGCGTTAATAATAGGATTAGTTTAGCGGGTACTCGTGTATACAGTATAGTAACGATATAAAAGAACTAAGAGGACAGGTTTTGGTGTGACACGTGTTACCTGCAGCCTGAACAGAACTGAAAATGAAGAGAGAAAAGGTCGGAATAGTTATATCATGTAACGCAACGTCGCAGTCCTTTTCCTTGTGTCACTTGCTATGCCACTGACACCAGGAAACCGTGGACAGGTGACACGTCTGGTCTTCGTCCGCCATCATTGCTCTCCAACGGACATTTGTTCGTGTATAAATTTATTAATCTCGAGAGTTTGTCTATGGTTACAGTGTTTGTGCGTGTACACGCGTTGAAGAGGACCAAGTGATTCGCTATTTCAACGCGTTCGCAGTTGCTGACGCGAATTTTATTTGCGATACTTTTCCTGGTTACTGCTGACGTCAATCCACATCTTTCCAAATTTTGTTTTTGAGACTCATTGACGTAATTTCTAAGAACGGTTCCTCGCATGCTTGGTGTTTTGAAATAAATTTTCACATTCTTATTTTTGTCTCGATGATAAAAATTTGTGGCAACCGGCTTTTGAATTTATGTATTTGTTTTGAAGGGATTGTTAGTATTGTCAATGTGTTAAGATTAATTTTATGCTTAATCTTATGTCTTATTATTAATTTAAATTTGATAACTTATTTTCTTTATTCTGAAATTTTATTTCAGATTTTAATATTTTAAGATTAAGATTTAAGATTTTTAATAAGATTTTAATTATTAAAAGAATTTTACTTATTTTATTATCAATTTTATTTTTACATGACGAAATGAAAATGGCACAGCTTCGTGGATCCAGAAAGATTACGAAAATAATCGATAAATCTACGAAATTTTATATAAAATAAGAAAGAGCGTAATTAATGAAACAGAAATTTGTGGTGTAAAATTATTCAATTTTATTGGGGAATTATTCAAGGCATTGTAATTAAATGAAATGATTGATCTGAATGAATTTCAATACAACTCTCTTGCAAAAATTCGAAAATTATTTATAATCTTCTCCTCTGGTCTTCAATTATATCTTTTTCTTCCCTTGCAATTAGTTCTTCGTCCATTTTGTTTTCATTTTAATTCGTATTTAAGTCGCATATATATATTTAACACTTACTTTGTTATTGTCGACGATTCCTATAAATATGTGTGATTTACACAGTCTGTACAGTCGATCAGAAAATGGAAAAGTTTTTCAAAAATTTGATGAAAATTTAAAAAAATAATAACGTTTCATCCAACTCGTATTTATAGCCATATTCGATGCAGTGTAAACATACGAACATGAAATGTTCGGTTTTTACTAAATACATATATGGTATATTAAAAAGTTTTGCTTAGATATGATGGTCCGATCTTCAGCTTGGTTCGTGCTACTTGCTTTTCCGAGTAAGATCAGTCTTATTACTACCATTGTGATTATTAATTATTCTATTATAATTATTTTATATAATTTCATATAATTATTCCAATTCTCAACTTATAGATTTTTTAATTCATCTTTACTTTGGTTAATTAAATTTTTCAAAATGGTTAACAGTAACTTCTAAAAGACATACAGCGAATTTTTATGCCTCATTTGAACTTCTGTTAGAATAAAAAGTGTCTTCTACCCTTTATAACCCTCGATGAATGAGCAAAATACATGAATATTTATCTTTTGATAAGGCAATACAAAATTTGCATTGTAGTGACGAAGTTATAATTATCATAAACTTAATCTAACAAAGTTTACAATTAAATTTAATAGTAGCTTCTTGATTAAAAATTATATGAAATTTGTTGATCGACGAGCTATAAATAATTGTAAAAAATCCCTGAAAAATAAAATAATTTATAACTAAGAAATATTCCAATTCTGTATTTTAGTGATTCAAAACTGATGCAACAATAATATATATACACCACGTAAATAATTATTAACCGTTAATTATAAAAAAAGTAATGAAGATATTAGAAAATTCGAATTTGATGCAGAACGTTTCACAAAAATATCAAAATTCTAGTAACACTTTCGGAATCAAGTGGAATAAAGAAGCTGAGCTTTTTCGTTCAAAAAGAACTATACGAAACTTGTTAATCCATAAGCTATAAATAATGGCGTAAAATAAGTGAAAAATGAAGGGAAGCGAAATAATTTATAAGCTTAGAAGTATTCCAGTTCTGTTTCTTAATGGTCTAAAAATCGATGCAACAGTAGAGATAATAGTACAGATAATCGAATGTTCGTGTAGAAGCTAATGATGAAACCTGAAAGGGTTTTTCTTACGGTAGTCTGGTTCGTTCTGTCGCCGTATTTCAGTTTCTCTAACGATGATTCATATTAATTGGCAGGTGTCGGAAGCGTTCAGTGCATGTTACTCATTTCAACATGAAATATGCGACAGACATTCGCTATTACTTTGAAGCGAAAGCCTCGTTTCCCTTTCCACGCCGTGTCGTTAGAAACCGCAAAATACGATAATAAGTTACCGTCGGGTTGACCAGCTGACGGAAAATGAATATTATGCCAGCGCAGGTGCCGTTGACATTCGCGTCAGCCAATGAGAAAATTTCTGACGCATAAGCGATGTAATTTTAATTCGAACGTAATACTCCTGATCGCGTCACACTTGCGTCTAAAATCCAACTTCGACAACCGGAACGGTTAAATATTTTGGCTGGAGTAAATTTTTCCTCAAGCTAATAAGTTGTCGTGTTACTTTTAAACTAGAAAATTATATACGAAAGGATTCGAACGCTCAACTTTCCTAATTTTAATATTAATTTAAATCAAATATAAATATTGGATCGAAATGTTCAAAATGACAGGGCATATATAGGCAAGAAGCATGTCTCAAAATTGTATTGGCAAAATTGGAAAATGATATTACGATATACACGATGTTTACGGTACGATGTTGTAGATACGAGTCGTGGTGGCGCTAGTGTGCACGAGGGAAAGTCGCTTAGGCCTGTTAGGGCAGTAAACAATGGATCAACGTGGTAGTAAATTCATTTATTATTCAATCAATTATTTTCTCGATTAATATAATAGATAATTGTACTTTCGAGTAATATAATATATTCCAATACTTTTATGATTCATTGATGACACATATGGTATGTATACTGTAAATACTGCCGTTGTATTGTACAAGATGTTTCTTTCATCTTGAATCCGCGTAATATCTTCGCTATTATGATATGAATGATGATACAAAAAAATGTGTAAGGGAGAAGTTGCATAGTTCCACGAGGCAAATATATCAGTAGGATACATTTTTTTTTTCTTTCAAGGTCGTTTAAGTCGAAATCTTATGGTTGTTAATGACTTTTTAAACGAAACTGTATATCTTCGTCGATATAATATTGTAGCAGGTAATGAAATGAATTTCTCCTTGTATAATATCATTACCCTTGGATGACCTTGAATACTAAAAATCACACGTGAAGATGAAGTGAAACAGAAATGAACGTGTTCTAAGTGTAAATATATGCATATTTTATTTGTTAAAGACAGCAAACATAAACATTTCACTGCTTTCATGCGTATAGGATATAGGATATATTAAAATTATAAACAAATATTAATATATTCAACAAATAGGAAATATTTCTAATAGCTTCTATAATATATAAATAAATTTTATTATCTAATCTGATAAATACAAATGTAAATAATAATAGAGTATTGTGACATTTGTTAAGATATAATTAAATATATATATTAAATATATAATTAAATATATTATTATATAATTAAATACATTCACCCAGATATTTAAATTTAAATATTAATATTTAATACTTATATTATTATAATTAATATACAATTTAATATTAATATTAACGTCATTAAAATATTTAAATTTTTTTCAGAAACAAAGCTTTGTATAAAAAACATTTTATTTTATGTATTCGACCTTCTTTGTCGAATTGGAATACTAATTACAAAACACCACTCATATAGAAAATATCGAATTCGCATTTTTGTATTTCAAAATTTACTATCTCTGAATATTTCGTTACTCTTTTTTCTTTTCTTTTCAATATTATCTTTCAAATGTCAAATTTGAAATTCGAATTAATCCGCTGGATAAATCATGCAGATGCTGCCTTTTATAATTAGTTTCATAATTATCTTTGAAATTTAAAAAATTCGAATGGAAAGAAGCTTCGAGCGTTCTCTGCTCACAATATGACAGAAATTTACCAAGGATTATGGAATATAAATTTTGAAGGTAGATTTAACATTTTGAAAGCCAAATCGATTAACATCTCTGATGTTGCGTGTTCGTTTTATGAGATGGTCAGCCAGGCATAAAAATTATACGAAAGTTGCACAAGTTACCGAGTCATTTGCAATTCAAACGTTATGCCACACGATGAAAGTATGGGAATTTATGATTTCTCCTGGCAGGTAACATTGCTTCCCCAAAAGTGATTCATAAGCGGTTGAACTCTAAAAATTATGACGCCGTTAAATAACACTTATTTGTCCTTGCGTAAATCACAATTAATTCTCGACTGGTGATTCGTGGCACGAGTAATACACAATGGTTTGGATCAGGTTTTGATTACGTTATTCAATTTTTACTCGTATTCTAAATTATGGAGTATAAATTAAAATTAAAATTAAATAAATTCAAATTACTATTTTATTGTTATTATTATTATTGGTAACCAATTAACTGCTAATAATTAAGTAACTATTATCAGTAACTTAACACTATAATATAAAATTTTTGGGGTGATAGTTACAATATTATTGTTATAATTGCGACACTATTAAATAACCTAAGTGGTTCACAGCAGTCCCCATTAATTAAAAATTAGCTGCCATAAAAAATTGTACAGCTGTTATAAATTAGCTATTGTAAATTATGTAGAATACACCTAAATTGTTATAACGATTGTTATTACTATCATTATTATTCTTATTATTTTCGTTGCTATTAGTAAACTGGCAATACCACTCGAGGGTTAACCCTTTGCACTTGGCGATATTTTCGTTACAGGAAAATAATAATTCAAGGAAAATAATAATTTCTGCCATAAAGTCGACGATATTTCTGAAACGGTAAATAAGAAATCGTATGCAAATTAAGACGTAGAATTATTTTACTTCGATATTCCATGCATCGTCGAGTAATCGTCGAGAATTTGATGTATCAATTAACATCCATCTTTAGAATCTGATTAAATGGCCACTGAGAGGGACCCCTCGAGTGTAAAGGGTTAATAGTTGTACCCATATTATTGCAAGTTCTAGGAAAAATTTCTAGGAATTTCTAGGAGAAACGATATTTCGTAATGCTAATGTCGCTCAGATTTCGATGTCGATCGAACATGTGACTTCGATAATGACATGTGAATTAGGTTCAAGCGAGTTAGCCAGGCGCCCAATGACTAGTCACTCATTTACAGTCGGCGAACCACCTGTTGTAATGCATGCATGTTTAGTCTGAAAGCAAAGAGTTGTTCAGACGCGTGCACAGAATGCGTTACGCAAGTTTGATATGGGCTAGGCTTATTTCATTGGCCGTTTCTGTGTCGGTCGGTGAGAGACAAGACGCGATCTTGTACTTAGAACACCGCGAGAACTGCTGCATGGAGTTCGTCCTTCTCATTTGAAAGTCGATCTACGGGCAAGGCACAAACAAGAAATTGTTCGTTCATGGAATCGTCGGCGACTGCGAGTAGGCTCCTTAGATGATTTCGTATGTTTTATCGTGTTCACCCTTTCCTTACAATTAGTTTAAATTAGGAATTGGAATAAGAAGTGAATTTGAAAGTCGTGCGCCGTGTGTGGTACGTAATTTTATCATGCAAATTGTTCTTTAATTATTTTGCGTTTTTACGGATGCTTTTTGTTATTACTATGAAATTATAGTTAACTGCAATTTTAACAAATTGGTTAAATTGTTAATCAGTGGATTGATCGATATTGCCTCGGGAAAATAAGATAGAATTTTATTGATACATGTTATTGATACATGTTACACGTGTATTCTTATAACACATAGTTATTAATAATGATAATAAGTGAATAATAGTTAATTGATGGTAATTTATGTAAAAATTAACATACGTTGAAGCGAAGACTTTATTTTGAGATGGAAATTCACGTTGAAATAAACAAGATACTATTTATATATCATAGTGGTATTAGACGAATTTTATGAGAAGACTAAAATCATAAAACTGTATTTATGTCATATTTCTTTGCATCTACAGATGTAATATTTCGAGGTTATTTGAAAAAAAAAGTTAAATAATTAAAGTTTGAATATTTCTGTATGCGTTGATAATAATTCTGGTAGTAATCGCAAATAATTATTCCAATAATAATTCTATATATATAGATAATGACTCTAAATTTATAAATAGCAGTTCCAATAATAATTTTAAATGCACAAATAATAATTCTAACAATAGTAAAAACTATGTAGATAAATAATATAACGACTGTAATATTATATCTTAAATTTTATTTCTGTCTTAATAATAATTCTGGTAGTAATTGCAAATAATTATTCCAATAATAATTCTATATATATAGATAATCACTCCAAATTTATAAATAGTAATTCCAATAATAAATTTAAATGCACAAATAATAATTCTAACAATAGTGAAAACTATGTGGATAAATAATATAACGACCATAATATTCTGAATCAAATTTTATTTCTGTCTTAATAATCAAATTTTATTTTTGTCTTAACATCAAATTTTATTTCTATTTTAATAAAGTTAGCGATATAACTTTACGTCAATACGTAATTAATTTTTTATTTTTTCTGTTTTAGGTGTTAGTCAGATTTTGAATGTTTAATAACTTGGCAGTTATAAAAATCTATAGAGTAATTAAAATTTTAAATTTAGTTTATATATACATATATAGATAATGGCTCCAAATTTATAAATAGTAATTCCAATAATAATTTTAAATGCACAGATAATTCTAACACATAGTGAAAACTATGTAGATAAATAATATAACGACTATAATATTCTGAATCAAATTTTATTTCTGTCTTAATAATCAAATTTTATTTTTGTCTTAACATCAAATTTTATTTCTATTTTAATAAAGTTAGCGATATAACTTTACGTCAATACGTAATTAATTTTTTATTTTTTCTGTTTTAGGTGTTAGTCAGATTTTGAATGTTTAATAACTTGGCAGTTATAAAAATCTATAGAGTAATTAAAATTTTAAATTTAGTTTATATACCATCTTTATGTATATTCATATTAATATATGGTAATAAATTCTGAATATCGATGTTCAAAATGGAAATTTATTTTTCATCGTAGCTAAAAGTTTTCTGTTCACTAACTAATAAAGAAATAACATTTTCCAAATATTGTAACCATAATCGATCCATAATTTGAACTATCCTTTAACACTAGAATTACCATGGGGATTAACATGACTCGTTTCGGACATTTTATTTTCGCTATTGCTGAAAATATGTAATCATTTTTTGGCCAAAATTATACAGATTTTTGTTCCAACAGCATCACAATTACAATCCTTTTTATTTCCATTATATTATAGTATATTATATCAATCAATACTAATTTCAAAAATCTAAATTCCATTGTCACCCACAGACCAAATAATAAAATACCCAGAACAATGTATACATAATCGATCCGTAATCTCAACTAACCTTTAACACTGGAACTACCATGAGGATCAAAATGACTGGTTTCGGACATTTTATTTTCGCTATTGCTGAAAATATGTAATCATTTTTTGGCCAAAATTATACAGATTTTTGTTCCAACAGCATCACAATTACAATCCTTTTTATTTCCATTATATTATAGTATATTATATCAATCAATACTAATTTCAAAAATCTAAATTCCATTGTCACCCACAGACCAAATAATAAAATACCCAGAACAATGTATCAAAATATGAGCCGTTCACTGAAAAAATCGATTAACTCCACTTTTTGAAAAATCCTAAATTTAAGTGTCAAAGCACTTGATATAATCATGACATTTTATATTTAAAATTTTTCAAAAAGTGGAGTCATACATCACTCAAAATAATTCACATCTCGACCCCGTCATTTTCTTACATTGACATAATTTTACAAATAATAAAATACCCACAACAACGTATCAAAATATGAGCCGTTCACTGCACAAATCGATTAACTCCACTTTTTGAAAAATCCTAAATTTAAGTGTCAAAGCACTTGATATAATCATGACATTTTATATTTAAAATTTTTCAAAAAGTGGAGTCATACATTACTCAAAATAATTCACATCTCGACCCCGTCATTTTCTTACATTGACATAATTTTCCGTAAAATAGTTAACCAACTTGCAACATGTCAGGCACCTCAGTTAGGAATTTCAGCCTCTAGACATATACCAACGATCCTGCGATTATTAATCGAACATGGCCGTATCGATTCGCCGTTCGTCTCGGCGTAATACAATATTCCCATTGTGACCGGTATAATATCGAAAACAATGTCTGGCCGCCTTGTCGAAACGTCGATTGGCTGAGGTACGGCGATCGTGCGTGATAGCGCAGGACATGTATCCTAGGGTACATCGTTATGGGAGAAGGTAGCCGTTGTCGGGCAGGATAAATTGGCGGACGTCTCCTTTGAAATGACTCTCGTGGGTCTACGCTGGCGTGTTATTCCTTCGCGAAGGTGATACCAAGGCGTATTCACTTCCGGCGCAACAGCCGTTGTTAAGGTACAACTACATCCGTTGGAAGAGCCAACCGCTCTGACCATCGTTCTTTATTTCCTGTCTTCTCCTCGTTTCGGCTTTCCTTCCCTCTTCTCCACCGACTTCTTTTTCCCTCGCTATTTTATATCCCTCCTTCGTTTTCTGCATGTTTACTTTTTACCCCTTTACCATCTCCCTAACCCCCTTTGCTTGTCCGTGGCTCCGCAGTCCGTGTACCAGTTCCTCTTATCTGCTCTGAAGTTGGCGAGTTTCAATTCCCTTTGGTTCTTCGGTGCTATGATTTCTCCAGCTTCTGACGGTTCGAGAATTTTTCGTTTCTCTTCTCTCCTCTACTTTTTTCCCTCTCCCTTTGCTTTTTCGATCGTTTTACCCTGTTTCAGTGTTTGTTCGCATTTGCACGAACGGAGTTTTAGCTGGAAGTAACGAGGCGAATTCGTAGTCAAGAATGTTCCGCTTTCGCGTTTCTTCCAGCCGAGTCTATTTTTGCGATTGAAAGTACAAAAGGAAACAGGGGCCATTTATTTGCGGAGCAGGCAGCTTGTATTACGATAGTAATGCATTTGTGGTTAGTTTACGTTCCACTCTCAGTTCGGCTTGACTAGCACTTGCAATATTTCAATTTGCAAGATGCACTCCGCTTGCCGACTTCGTGGGCTTGTTTTCTTTTCGCGTGTGTGTAGCCAGGCGATCATATTTATCACTTTTTTCTCTTCATTTTCGTTCCTTTGCAACTGTTAGAAGTTAATTTTCGCGATAATTTTTACGCCACTTTGTATTTGCTTTATGCTTCTTTCGTATGTTTAATGTATACCGTTGGAACGGGATTTTGATAGTAATAGGGACATTGAAGAATATTTGAAGTAACAAGTATCGAAGATAACGAGATGAATATAGTGTCGAAGAATATGTTTTAAATATTTTTTTTCGATTTTTAATATCATTGCGAAAAATTGTGTTAAACGTTTTCGATATTTTTCCAATATTTTCGTATCGAAATATTTCTTATACATTTCGATATTTTTTAATAACTGTTTTTATTACTTATTATCGCGTAAAATTAGGTGCTTTATATACCTACTTTATATTTATTTTTGATTATTTGGAATGTATAATTCATTTCCAATTTAATATCGTGTTATTATAATTTTGAAATTTCGTTCTTTAACACGATAATTTAAAACGTATATTAAAGCAAATTTACAGTGTCAACATTTTTCTGTTTTCTGATGCTTATAAATTTTTGTTGCAATATAATAACATTCTTTTATTATTTATATTGCAATATTGTAATATTTACTTCTACATTTTCCTACACTATAATATAATATTTCGTATGAAATTAATCTGAGTAAATTTCTGTGTGAAGCTTTTTGTATATTTTATTGCACGTTTTTACAATTACGTGTGTTAATACATATACTCACATGAGTGGATATCTGGCATCAGGAGATACTCGAAAAGTGTTATTAACAAATGTGTAATATTTAAAACAGGATGTAATTAAAAATTCGTGATCACTTATAGAAGAAAAATAAGGATTCATCGAGAAGAAGCTTCAAATTTAGTTAATCTTTAAGATTTTGGATGAAGCAGCTGTTGGTTCGTTTGGTGGTTAACCTTTCAGCGAGGAGCGACCTACATAGCACGTAGCATGATTTCTTCACATGACGTCGTCTTGCACGATACACACGGTGCCACGATCACGATTTAGGACTATCTTTTTCAATACTTATTCCTTGAATTTAAAATACAAAAAGTGAACTTTTTTAATGCGTAACTATGATGTATATACACGAACAAAATTATCAGGAGAATTAATTTTTTAAATTAATTTTTTGGAATTCTGTGTAATATTTCTTCAACGAGGATCTGTGAGGACTACTTGCAAAAGTTAAATATTATATAAATATATATGTAAGTTTCCCTAATTATTTGACCTAAATTTCACAGAATATTTTTCATCAATTATGTGAGAAACTTGATGCAGTCTGAATAAAGTTTATAAAATTAATAATATCGAAGAAGTTAAGAACATGAAATCCAAAATTAGGGCATGCAACTGAGAAAGCAGATCTTATAGTTAATTCTAATACTCCTAAACTATTCACCAACTGTTGATATACCACTTTGCTGTTAAAATTCATGTATTATTCTTGGCATAAAGGTTTGAAATATCTTTCTTTTGTTTTTATTTCGTGTCAAATCGATTTTACACTTCGTTGCATGCCTATGTCGTATTATTTTGCATCTAGAAAGTTATAGTAATTTTAGATAATTTCTTATTATCGTATTTAGTTGAAAATTCTTTGCCAGGGGTAGTATATAATTTGTTTCCAGTAAATAAACAAACAAGTAAATAGTTCTACTTCTTTTAATCAAATAAATAAATATTATTATAAATATTAAATATTAATTAAATATTATTTTAAATATTTATTTATCAATGTTGTATCAAATATGGGTTTTAAATATCGCATAGTGCTTCCTAATTTGTACCAAACGTGTTTATTAGCGACTCAAATTCGTCTCGTTGCTTTACATAAAATTCCAAATTGTTTATAGAATATTCGAAGATCCCATAGTTAAAGTTGCTGATAAGAGAGATAACTGTTCGTGATATAGTGATCCGTGTGCCATTTATTTTATGTTCCCTTGTCTAATTGATTTTTTGTTCTTGGTTATAATCTCCTTGACACGGGCTTCACCTATTGTATTTCCCTTTACAATAAATTCTCTATTCATTCTAATCACTACGCAATTTCTATGAGCATCTGTAATCACCAAAATAACATAAAATAACCAAAATAATAATTGTATATAAATATCAAATAACACACGTCGATTCCATATTGCGAACCAAGATCTTAATTCTCTCTTTATGCACAATAATCAATTAAAAAGATAAATATATCAAATTCGAAATAATTTTCACATTTCCAAATTCCCATAAAAATAGTTCGACTCAAATTTCGTCTACTCGCTTCACATAGAATTAAAAACTGTGTACAAAATATTCATAGATCCTAGGATTAAATGTATTATACATAAATATCACATAATGCACGTTGATTCCATATTACAGATCTAGATCTCAATCCTCTACGTACAATAATCGATTAAGGAAATAAATATACGAAATTCGAAATAATTTTCACATTTCCAAACTCCCATAAAACAAGTCTAACTCAAATTTCGTCTACCTGCTTTATATAAAATTCGAAACTGTTTACAGAATATTCAAAGATCCTATAGTTAAATCAATTGTACATAAATGTCACGTAACACACTTGGATTCTATATTGCAAGCCAAGATCCCAATCCTCTCTTTACGCCGAGCGATCAATTAAAACGACAAATAAACGAAATTCGGAATAATTTTCACATTTGCAGGCTCCCTTGAAAAAATGCAGAAAAGACGAGGAGGAGAAAAATCGTGAAGACACGTTCATTTCAGCAGAAATCTCTCCATTGGTAGCAGTCGCACCTACAAGACACGCATCTTCCTTTCTCTCATTTCAATCCTCATTTTTTCCCCAGCACTCTCGCATACCCCCTTTTCATGCTCTTTCATCTCCTTCGAATCGTTACTCCTCTATGTACCCATACACGCGTCCTCGACTCCGGTTTCCTCCTGCGTCGCGCCTGCCTCGCCACTTCAGGCCAGACCCGTATATTCCTGTCGTATCTTCAGCTTTCTCCGTGCACCCCAGGAGAAATCATGCCCGCCCACGGGCCATTTCCACGGGCGCGAGGCGTTCGCGGACGATCCCGGCTCCTCGAGTTCCTTTGACACCGCACTGTGTCATCCGAGACGTCCGTGGTTTCCCGTGTATTATGCTCCGCGGCCTGTAACGGATGACACCGGTAAATATTCTAATCGGAGCACCGCGTCAACGGTTCCCTCCGTCGCGTTTACCTCGATTCTTCTCTCCTCTCGCTCGCGGCCGACAATAATGCACCTCCCACGGCTCCGGCCTCTTGTTACTCGGCTGATTGCCGTTTCCTTCCCGCCACCTTCGAGCTTTCTCTTACGGGTACGCGGAAACGAAATGGCACGGCGCAGCGCTGGCTAACTAATTTCGAAACTTTACAAATGCCAGCGTGACGTCTGGATACCGGGTGTCCCGCGAGTATTCCGCGTATCGTGGTGTAGGAGAAAATTATTTCCAAGAAGGGAATAAAGATGTATCGTTTTTCAGGGAAATCCAGCTGCGAACGTCACTTTTCCAACGGTCCCTTAGATATATTTGCACTCGATAGGAGACCTTAAATTATTTCATCAAATTTCGAAGGTCCATGTTAATTAGCATGTCAAATTTAAAGAAATACAACGATGCGTGGAATGTCGAAATGAAATAATTTTACGTGTTAATTTATATGCGATTTCTTTATAGCAGAAAGTCTTGCAATTGTTAGTTTTCTGTAACGGAAAATTCATCGAGCGTAGAGGGTTAATTGTAGTACTAATTAACGTACGAATTGCGAAAAGGGACACTCTGGATCGACTTTTTGAAACATTTCCTGTGTCCTTCGTTTCCATAGCGAATGCTGTCTTTTTTAAAAACTTGGCGTTCATCCAAATTCTGTTTTCTATTATATTTATTATTATATTAGACGAAAGTGGTCAACAAATATCATTGTTGCAATTATGAACGATTGAAACTGACTTAGTGTCAGTTAGACTCGTGGTTAGGTTCTAATTCATCGTTAGATTTACACTAGACTAACTGGGTTAACTATAGTTGCTGCTACTAGGAAGTTGTAGTAGTAATAGAATAACACCGTGTCAAGAAATAATATATTAATTCACTTTCTCTCGCTTCTTAGATTATAAATTATAATATACTGGTTTTCCTACCACCAATGTCTTGAATCTCAATTATTGGAATTTAATGCGAAGCTAGTGTATTTTCTAATAATAGCAATTAAACGAAAAAATGATTGCTTAAATATTCGAGTAAAATACAAAATGATAAATGTGTAAAGAAAATATGTGAACGAAGGAAACTATGAAGAACTATGAAGTTTGCAATCGTAGATATTAAAAATATAGAATCCACAGGTGTCAAGGCTAGTGATATAATAAAATCCATTAAATCAAAAAATAAGGAATTTAAACCCGGAAATTAATAATATTAATTTACAAACGATAGAATTAAGTTAGAACGCAAAATTCTATGTCACAACTGAAGCAAATCGAGATTGGATAGCAAAAAGGTATTACAGATATAGTAATAAAGCAACTCATAAGAGAATAAGAGGTCACGAAACAGATTCGTTCGTGATTATTTTTCTGAAGTAGGTTAAGAGGACAGTTTCGAGCATTGAATAAGTCGCATAACGATTGAAATTTGAATTTTTATATTTTTTATCAGATTTTCATGAAACTGTTGCCGATGAATCGCTGAGACTCTTCCAGTAAGAATGAGTCTGAGCACGACCTCGTTCACATTGTATTCAGTTACGCGTGCATCTGAATTACTATTCTTTTTGTTCTTTGTTTTCTGACAGCAGTGGTCTGGCTGAACGAGGTCGAGTTCGAACTTATATTTATCGCGAGAATTCCAGCCGTCCAATGATAATTACGTTAACAGCTCATTCTATACGTAATATCTCGAGACAAATGACATAATCGAGCAAGAAGTTATTCCGCGTTCAAAAATGAGTAAAAGACGTGGAATCAAATTTTTTCCTTTGAAGCTTTGTTCTCGAGAAAATTGAGTTTATAATTAGAGTGGTGCACGCTTCGTCGGCCATATTGAAACTCAGTGCACGTGCACTCTGCGAATCTTCAAACTCAATTTCTTAAAAACGAAGCGTGAAACGGAAAAATTGTTCTCTTCGTTTTCCACTTATTTTTGCATGTAGAACCAGATTTTATTTGACTTGGGATACTATATATAAAATTCCCATTAACGAATGACTGATCAAATTCCTGAAACAGTCTCTTTGATCTGTCGTCCATTTTTAAATTCGTCCAATCTCTAAATTCGGATGTCGTTTCTTGTCACCCCTTTTAATTCGTCAAGGTAGCAGAGATGACTATAAAATACCTTAACCACAAAGAGATTTAACCACTTAGTACAAAATTAGTATAATCATTATTGCAACAGTGCTGTAGCCAAGTGTGCGAAATTTGATTTGTTTCAAAATTGAGCTTCATATAATAAAATATAAAATTTCATATTATGAATTAGAATAAGTATAGTATATTTTATATTATATTTTATAAATTATAGTATATTTTATATACTGAATTATTTAGTTATTTAATTACATATGGAAATTTTATAAGATTTGTGTAAAATTTCATATTTGCATTTGATTTAATTTTAAATTGTGTTTTTCAAAAATCAAATCTCACGTTAAATGCAATTATTTGAAATCTTCGATATATTTCTTTCTATAGAGTTTCTTTTCGGATTTTTGTGCAAGATATAACTTCTCTCGTGTGAGCGTGATAAATATCGTTAAGACAAGAGCTGGAAGCGAGGAGGAAACGTGAGACTGTTATACATAGCAAGTGTATCGAGTAACCGATAAAAATATCGTAAAATTTTATAAACTAAAATGAATGTGTGAATAAATGAAAAAAAAAGAGACTCTTTTATGAATGTAAATTGCGTTTTACGATCTTGAGACTTTCGTACACACCTCATAATATTCCAAGTACTTCCTATATTTAAGTATGTGAATTGATTATAGCAAAAATATTTTAATACACTGTACTATTAAAACACTTCCATCGCATGTTCTCTCAGGCAATTTATTAATTAATTATTTCATATTATGATTCCAAAGTCTTATTATATTATATGTTATTTAGATAACTAGTTAAAAATTCTATCCTGTTATTTTTTGAACATTCTGCTTTAACGATATTTATATTATAATTTTTATTTTTGTTACATGTTTTTTAAGTAACCACTCTTTATTTGGCAATTGTAATAATTTATTTCCTGGAATGTTTTTCATTTATTATTACGTTATCTAACTTTTCTAATAGCAAACTATAATAAACATAAATCATTAAAAAAATATCTCAAGTTGATACGTAACTGACATGGCTTACAACTATTTTTATTAACAAAAATATACTTTTGTAATGTTATTGGTATCACAATTACAATTTAGTAATGGTAATTAATGTACATATAGTTAGGAATATTTTCGCCACCCTTTATGTGAGTCCACTTCATTTCCATCTGTATCCATTTTGTATCATGCATATACAGGGTGTCACAAATTTCAGTCCTTAAACATTGTTCGTTTATTCCATGAATCTAAATAAGAAATAAATATGCTATAAGTATTGCTGGTTTAAAGCTTCACTAAAAATTTATGGTATAAATACAAAATACATGGAAACCATAAACCATTTGACACTATCGAAGGTAGTATCGTATTTTGATACTTCCAGAAATAATTAACATTCTGTTTCAAAATGTCCACCATTTTTAACGAAAATTTAATTTATGGCTATACGAACTTTATTTCATTCATAAAAATCTTTATAATTTCCGTATAAAATTGTACAACTTACTATTACTGATAAAAATTATTTCCAAAATTTTTACAACCACTGATAGTAAATGCAACTTATATGAGCAATGTAATAGATCAAATGGAAACATTACTGATCCATCTACTTCATTTCTCTTTTGTTCTCTTATTTTATATTTTTCTTTCACTCTTTAACTCTTTTTATATCTTGCTTATTATTTACAAATCTCATTAGGCATCTCCCGAGGTGTTGTACAGTATTTTTTCACAATTACAATACACTTATTACAATACAATTACAATACAATTTGGTTCATCGGGATTAGAACGTCTCAGGAATTTTTCTGTTTAAACAAACAAATTTCACTGTTTTAATAATGTAATCTGCAAAAGTATAAGAAATTATTTAATGTTCATTTCGACTATTTTTTCATACTTACTGCAGTTTTAAAGAGTGTAATTTTAATTTTATTATATGAACTATGTATTATATTCAAAAACCTAAATTGAAATATCTAAAAGTCTACATTTTCATTGCCATTTTCATTTAAAAATTTTATTTATTAGCCGTATCAATCACAACTTGATACTTTGACAATGCAGTTTTTATGTAGATCTTATTTATGTGCAATTTATTTATTTCTAAGATTTCATATAACGTGGTACGAATTCATTCAATTTGTATTATTTCTGAGTCTCTCATAGGACGATTCCTGTTAGTCGTGGATATTTAAATGAAAAATATTATATATTTATTAAACAATATATCTCAGGGTAAAAATGATCGATGAAATATAACTTATTCTGTTTACACTTTCTCATGTCACTCGTACTCACGTTTTCGCTGAATCAATTCTAAATTGTAACTGACCTATCCAAATACTCTCTCATTTGTTCTCTTTACTTTCATACATTCCATAAATATACGCAGTCTATACCACACTTCATTCATTACACGCATACTTGATCCACTCATTTTTTCTTAAATACATCTTACATACGTATTATTTTACATCAATATATATATATGTCTTAAAAATCTATGTTGACTATTACCACAGTTCCTATATAACGCGGTTAATCTGATTTGTTTTATTACTATGTTTATCATAATATACGAATTAATCGTGTTATAGGAGACTTGACTGTACACATATTACAGATAAATAGGCAAACACCTAAATACATATAAATTTTATTAATTTAATCTAATTATTTCTAAATTATATTATTACATCGATATATCATATTATAGTCAATATTATATGATAGTCATATTATAGTCAATATTATATGATAGTCATATTATAGTCATATCATAGTCAATATTATATGATAGTCATATTATAGTCAATATTATATGATAGTCATATTATAGTCAATATTATATGATAGTCATATTATAGTCAATATTATATGATAGTCATATTATAGTCATTATTATATGATAGTCATATTATAGTCATATTATAGTCAATATTATATGATAGTCATATTATAGTCATATTATAGTCAATATTATATGATAGTCATATTATAGTCATATTGTAGTAAAAATTATATGATAGTCGTATTATAGTCATATTATATCATATTATAGTCATATTATAGTCAGTAGAAAAAATTGTCTACATCATTTTTCGAGGTTCTCAAGAAATCCACAAATTTTCACACTTTCATAGTCATAATTTTCTTGATGTTTCTTGTTAGACCTAGTTATACTGACAAAGCTCGAGACCTGGAACAGCATGTATTCTAAATATACTGAGAGAAAAATAAGTCTAAGGTATCTTCATTTTCTGATATTAGTACCTCTTTATCTCTCACGAGCCTGTTACTAACTTTTTGCACCTTTTGATATCCGTCTCCATGTTTATCTTAATTCTCATCGTACTTATTTATCATCATGGCCCAATTCCGTTCTTTTATCAACGTACTCCGAGGGAAAATATGTCTTCTTACTTCGGACGACATTATACAGAAAAGAAGTTCGCAGAGGAGAGTAAAGCGTATAAATAGCTGGGAAAACGCAAGACCATGTCAAACGAGTTCAAAGTATGAAGTTCTGCGTCGCGTCTGTGTAGCGTCTTTAGACGATTTCTAGAATCAACACGAATATTTACTCTCGTTGTGGAAAATTGGAACAGCCATGTAATTTCTGCCGATGTACTCTCACGTGTAGTTGTACTTGTACTTGATCGTATTAAAAGCTTGAGCAAGCGTTCTCTTCTGATTCGTTCTAATTGAAGCTGTATATCTAGTGACTATGAAATGTCTGCGCGGTGATCTATTCCTGTATCAATTTAGTTCAGTCTCCTTTCCAATTGACAAGATGTCTAGTACCACAAATCGCTACTAGGTATTTTAATTATTTTTAGCTATAATAATAATGTAATGGTTAGAGAATCATTATGTTTATTAAGATTATAATTAAAAATAAAAATCTAAAATTATAATAAAATTATAATTAAAATAATATTGTATAGTTATTATTATATTGATAGTTATGGTATCATTATAGTCATATTATTATTATCATATTATTATAACAGTAGTATTATGATTCTCTTATGATATTACTATAATACAATAACATGTAATTCTATATAATATAGCAAATATAATATTATAATAATAGTACCATTAATAATAATTATAAATTATGTTTATTATGTTTATTAAAATTGTAATTAAAAACAAAAATTTAAAATTATTAAAAATAAAATTTAAAATCATAATAGAATTATAATTAAAATATTGTTGTATGGTTATTATTATAACTTTGATAGTTATGATAGTTATGGTATTATTATAGTCATATTATTATGATATTATTATGACAGTAGTATTATGATACTCTTATGATATTACTATAATACAATAACATGTAATTCTATATAACATGGCTAATATAATATTATAATAATAATACCATTAATAATAATTATAATAACAGAAATAGCATTAATGATAATTATAAATTATGTTTATTATGTTTATCAAAATTGTAATTAAAAATAAAAATTTAAAATCATAATAGAATTATAATTAAAATACTGTTGTATGATTATTATTATAACATTGATAGGTATGATAGTTATGGTATTATTATAGTCATATTATTATGATATTATTATGACAGTAGTATTATGATACTCTTATGATATTACTATACTACAATAACATGTAATTCTATATAACATGGCTAATATAATACTATAATAATAATACCATTAATAATAATTATAATAACGGAAATAACATTAATGATAATTATAAAAATTATTATTATTGTTGCTGGATGTTGAAATTATTATTTATATAAAATACTAATCGTATTAGATAGGTGAAAATTTTCAAATTAAAAGTTTCTTTGCTTCCTCGAGTTTATCTCCAAGTTTCCATAGATCTCGTAGTTTGTTATTCGAATGAAAATTTTCGTGATCGATAAATCAACAGTGAGTCACTCCACCCACCGCAACAAATGAACCGTTCACAGATCAAAGCAATTATCTCCACTTTCCGAATTTAAAATGAACTCAGTATCGGAACATTCAATTGGCGCTTAACGTTTTATATCGAAAATAAATCTCAGTTTTCTAGTATTAATCGATTCGACAAACGAGTGACTCAAACGACGAAGAATTGTAGTCGAGGTACAACGCGTTGCCTCCTTTCTCAGCTTCTCTGAAACTGCTTCGATTAATCATAGTTAACCTCGCCTTATTAGCTCAAATTAATAAGCAATTGCCGGGGGTTGTAAAATTAATAACATTTCAACCGTTTTACTGCTGCGTGTGTAAATCAACCCATAGCTGAAGGCTATCTAACGTTTTACGGCACAGACTCGTTCGTAAATACATCTGCATGACATCCTTTAAGTGATTTATCAGCCGAATAATATCGCGTGATTGTATCGTCGTTGGGCTCTTACAACCACCTTAGAAGGAGCACCTGATTCTCTGAGGGGGAATGCAAACACGGGCATACTTTTTCCCCGGCGTCTACGTAAATGTCATTGCGAACGACGCCTGTATATCACATTTATTGTTCGCGAGATGCTCAAGGGCGAGGATCGTCGAGAGGCAGGAATCAGATACAGAAACGACAAAAGAAAAGGGAATAGCCCTCTTTGTTGTCGCTGCATTACCTGTCTTTGACCCGCCACGTGAATCTGACGCTTTGCAAATACATTTTCGTCCGAATAAAAAGACCATCTGTTCCTTTTTATTGCAAGTACAAGCTTCGCGTTATTGATCGCGTGCTTCGAAAAAGTAACTGCTGATCCGGCAGTCGTTTTGTAAAATCCCCGTTCACTGATATATTAATTCGGACAGGAAGGCTGTTTTATTTCACGGTATTACAGAACGAAGCCTTTTTTATTTACATTCCGACCGTTTATGTTTGAAAATTGCACGCACGAGCGAATTTTTATTCGTTTATCCTGTTTCGTTTGGCACTGGAAATTTATTTGTTCGACATTGCTATATACAGAAATACAGGTTTCTCTTGCGTCTTTGTCAGTGTAAATTTAATCTCGTGAAAGGATTATAGGAAAATGTGTTATTTTTTGTTATTTTTTAATATCGGTAACTGCGATAGTTGTGAATTGTGCTAAAACTTAGTCTTTCGTTTAATTTATTAAAATCTTTGGTTAGTCAAAGTTTGATTATTTCAATTTATTTTTATTATGTAATTTTATTCATATGTGACATATTTATTAGAAATCAGAAAATGCCAATATTTTCAAAGGAAACTTGTAAATTTGTAGAGCATGACGAGTTATCATGTAGCAATTGTTTTATAGACGAAAAATTTCCTCGAAGGGATGAAATTTACCCCCAAAATTTCAGTACTTTCTTAAAATTTGAATATAATTTCTCGTATGAAAAATTTTGTTGTTTTATATTTTTAAATTAGCATTGAAAGTTCAGTCGTTGATTTTACCTTCGTATTGTGATATTTTGTTAAAAAAAGGAATTATTAATATTATCTATTATGTTCTATGTACTCTTAGAGTTTCATTCAATTATACATAAGTATTTACATATTATAATTATTTAATATGTAATATATAGTATATCGTAATGTTTCTTATATAGTGAGCTAAATAGTGCACATTAAAATATTTTGTTTTAATTATATCCCCGTCAAGAAATAATTTATGCAATGGATAAATTGTTTTACTGCTTTTCCTCAACATTTATAAAACAGTTTCATATATTTCCAACGAATTTAGCAATTTTTATTCTCATTAACAGCTGACAATATTCAGAGTTAAAACTAAAGAGTTATTACAGCCTTTGTACATATGTAACAAATATTATTTGGTATGTATATATTGACAGTTGTGAAACTCTGTGACTAATTTTTTTTTTTTCATTTTATTTGAAATACTATTTCTATATACTGTTCCTCTTTATTCTTTTTGGACAAAACTCAGAAAAGTCGAGTAACAAAATAAAATTTCAAGTTTTATGATTGCATTGTTCCTATATCCATATTGCACGCTCCTTTAGCTCGCTCTCTGTTCATATAGACTCCAATATGCTGAAATAGAATCAATGACTAAAATGAAATATAGGTACAGCTTAGTTCAGTCACTATTCCAAGGCTAATATAGAAAGCAAGTTGAAAATCATGGTTTGACCGCATAATTACCATTTTCTATTTGTTACACAATAATCTCACCCATCTCGTTTCATGCAAAACTTTATTACTACAGCTAGGAACGGTTTTGAAATTTTTAATCGACTCGTATCGCTTCCATCGTATAACATCGTAATAAATTATGGAACATTTAGTAACAGTGATCATTCTGATACATGTACCCGCGATTTCACGCTTCCTCTTCAACAAAGGTAATAATCCGGTAGCACTGATAGCGGATTTATAATTGATTTATAATTACACGTTACTCCTGTACCGCGGTTTTCTTCGAAACTGAAATTACCGTTTCGCTAATTACGCGATATTTTCTTTACGCTTCGTTCCATATGAAAATACATTCTCTAACTCTGAAACTATAAAAATTATAAACAATTCAGTTCGTGAAACTGAATGGAAGCGGGGCATAGTATTCCCGCTGGAGAAATACAGGGTGTCCCAAAATAACGTATACACACTTTAATACTGTAGCATACCATTTCGGAAAGAAATTGCTAATCGGCTATTGTCAATGAAATCAAATTATAGATCGATCAGTATTTTCTAGAAGCAAGTGGAAAAGTTATTTTAGGTAACAAAATTAAGTTGCATGGCCCCTACAGGGAGGTGAAACGTAGGTTAAGAAAAGCATAAAAGCATGGTCCTTGACGACCAAAACAGAATCCGTAGAAATCAATTGTGACCAGCACAAGCACAAGCACTTGTGTCGTTTGGTGTTGGAAAGAGAGTTAACCCATTTGCATCCAAGCGCGGAATATTCCGCGAGCTGCGATGGTTTACTATCACCAAGCGCGGAATATTCCGCGAGCTGCGATGGTTTACTATCACCAAGCGCGGAATATTCCGCGAGTTGCGAAAATACTATCACCAAGCGCGGAATATTCCGCGAGCCGCGACTCTATTATCACCGAGCGCGGAATATATTATATATATTATAATATATTATAAGATAATATTTGTTTCTTTCCTTTTTCATAAAAAAAATGTAAAATGCGATGTTTGTGATGTAACATTGTGTATTAATCTTTTCGCACAGTAGCTTAAGTAGAGTCATGATGCAAATGGGTTAAATAAGAGTGCATTTTTGTGTGTTTTCGTTTCTTTATCTTGGAGTTCTTTTCCTAAGTGAAATCAGTTTATGAGTTTGTGTTATGAATTTGTGTTATTCTGTTTTTGTTCTTTTGTCAATTTTCAATGCCTCGAAACCAGTTTCCGCCATCCTACAATATTAATTTACTATTATATAAATATAATTTATTTATAATCATTCAAAGAGTGTATATATTTTTTTGGGACACCCTGTATTTTCATCTACAACGAGAAACTAGTTCTGTTTCATAGTCAATTCCCAATTCCAAGGTTGTAAAAGTGCAATGCCTTATGCTCGAATATCTAACGCAATACAAAGTTCGTTGATGCTAAAAGAATGAGTGTTGGTTTTATACGTGTGAATGCGAATGAGGTTGAATAAGTGAAACTCATTTGCGACGATATAAATATAATACGCGCGAGTGCAGTCTAGTATGAATGATGTTTGAAAAATGTTTAGAAGAATGTCCCGGAATAAAACAGTTATGTGAGAATCGTCAAGGAGGAAACGTGGGTATGTAACGATTAATAAGAGCGAAGGAGAGAGAGAGAGAAGAATTTTCTAGAAAGTGTCAATCAATTTTTTGTTTAAGACAGTTTATGGCGAGTTGTTTTCGTTATTTAAATATTTTTATCGAAATATACCAATGTGTTAACTGTTAAAAAACGTAGAAGATATTGGCGTCCATTTCTATCCACACCTACAACTTACTAGTTCCCCATTTAGCAATAAGTGCACCTACCCCTGAAATTTAAAGTGCAGTCTACGCGTATTCTGACTCAGAGACTTTAATCTATAAGATTAAATTTAATCAATTTTTCCTATTTATACGTTTAAGGACCCCTGTTAAAAATCCCTATTTCCTTGTTAATTGTTCTGTATACACTTAAAAGCTTTAATAAACGTATGTTACGAAAGAAAAAAGAAAAATAGATAAATACGAATAGATAACTAAACAATCATCTATGATGAATGATGTTTGAAAAAATGGTTAGAAGAATGTGCCAGAATAAAACAGTTATGTGAGAATCATCAAAGAGAAAACATAAGTATGTAACGGTTAATAAGAGTAATAAAGAGAGAGAAGAATTTTCTAGAAAGTATCAATCAATTTTTTGTTTAAAATAGTTTATTGCGAGTTGTTTTCGTTATTTAAATATTTTTATCGAAATATACCGATGTGTTAACTGTTAAAAAACGTAGAAAATATTGGTGTCCATTTCTATCCACAGTTTCCTCCGATCGCGGTGAGGAATAACGCGGAACTGACTGCTGAGAGTCAAGAAAGAATAAACGCTTGGCCCTTTACAGCCCTCGGCTGTTTTATATCGGTTCCAAACGTCGGAGACGCTTTAAAACAGAAGTGTCAATGTATAACGTTGTCTTCCAACACGAGTTAAAGGGAATTAAAAGTAAAGGAAGAAACGTAGATGATATTGGTGTTCATTTCTATCCACAATTGGTAGCAGAGCGTGGTTGGTGATTGGTGATTCCGGATTAGCGATTGTTAATTATTAACACTTCACCGATCGATTTTTTCGTTACAGAAACATAGTAATTCAAAGTCTTACTACCATAAAGTCGACGATGCTTTTAAAACGGTAAATAAGAAATCGTATACAAATTAAGACGTAGAATTATTTTATTTCGCCATTCCACGCATCACTGGGTAATTTTAAGTGCGATATATTAATTAACGTCGATCTTTAGAATCAGATTAAATGGCGACTGAGGGTCCCCTCTCGAGTGCAAACGATTAATCGGTTGCCATTATTATTACAATAGTCACTATCATTGTATGAACATTAAATTGTTATTTAGTATTAACGTGCGTTGCTCAGTTGTGTCGATTGCGTTGCTTTGTAAGTTCCCATATTTTTGTATGGGAGGAGTTTTATATGGGGAGAATCTGCGACTGAGTGGCTAGTCGGATGTGCATATGCTGTTGAATCGCTAGCGATCGGTATTGTTAAGTTATTGTAATACACGTCGTCGAATAGAAAGTTCCATCAATGGCAGATTCGTGGAATATCACAAACATTGAACGACTCGACGATAGGAATTACTTTCTATGGAAAGGAAAACGAAAAAGATATTGGTGTCCATTTCTATCCACAGAAGGACACCGTGAAACGCAGGAAATATCGCGCAAGGTTTTACCATAAATCCAAGGGAAGCCTGGTTTGAAAAGTTTGATACCCCTGTAGAGGGATAAACTAATTTGCATAATCAATAACGAGGGTGGCAGAAAGAGGAAGAGGAAGGGAGAAAAAGGGGAGAAAGAAAGACGAGAGGGGAAAAATAATCGAGAACCGACGAAAGTATGTAGACCGCATTTCTCACTGAAAATTCCTACCTCTATCCTGCCTGTTAGGCGACAGGTAAACGGTTAGTTGTTCGCGGCTGACCGCGTCTTTCACGAGCCGTTTTCCCACGAGAACGGAAGAGCTGCTTTTGGAATGCTTTCCGGTACCGACAAAGAAGAGGAGCAGCGTGCTCGCGCGCGCGCGCTAACATCAGCGAAGCTTCGCCATTGTCAGTGAGATCGCGATTGGCCGTGTCGATGGCAGCCTGGAAGGAACGAGGCGCGATAGCATCGGAAGGGACAAGATACGCATACACAGTGGCGTAACGCGGCGCGATTCACTAGCGCCGCATAGCGTCGCGTCGGGGAAACGAGAGTGACATAAAACGAAGCTGAGACGGATTTCTTTGCCTGCAGTGCTGCCCTCTTTCTTTTCTTCTCTTTCTGCCTGCCCCTACTCTGTGTCATTATCGTTTTTCTCTGCCCGTTTCTTGACCGGTCGTCACGGCGTTTCTCGCTCGGTGGATTTTCGCACGACTGATGAGCTTTCGTCACGATCCTGCGGTCACAGTCTCTGAGTAGTCTGCTGCACGATGGAATGCCGGTAACCTCCTACCGTGCTCGACCTATCCGTCGCCTACACCCACAGACTACCTGGGCCAGCGTGAGAGAAACCAGCGAAAAACTGTGAACGCTTTGATGGGCCGCTGGTGGTAGCAATAAAGGTACCAGCGGAACACACAGCTTTGCGATTCCTCGAGTTTGAAAAACCGCTCCTGCCATTGAACACCTGTCTTCCCAGAGTGAAATTGAAAATTTCATCCGCTACCAACCGGTATTCACTTCCTCGCGTTCTTTTGTTCCATCCGTTTATTGATTTCGCTTATCGAGCAATCGCACCAACGTTTTTCGAATCAACGATTAAAAGAGATACCGGGCTGATAGGTCAGTTTCCAGTTTTTGGTTTTTAATTGGTTATACGGGAGGAATATTATTAAAAGGATTGTACGTGTATTTGACTAGATGGGAGAGGCATTGTCCATGTTCAAATGGACGTAGGAAATTTATGGCGTGGACTGAGAGGGCCTAGATATAGTAGGAGAATTTTTTCCTCTGTGAAAGAAAATCCAAAAAATTCGAGTTCTGACGTCGATAGGAGACGTAGCCTATTGGACGTACTCCCTCAAGTTTTTCTAAAATAAAGCCTTTAACCTTTTGTACTCGGTGATTACTTCCAGTGTTTCAGAAAAATAGCAATTTGAAGACTTTCTGCAGTAAAGTATTTTAAAGATATTTTTGAAACGGTAAATAAGGTATCGGGTATAATTTAACGCTTAAAATTATTTTATTTTCACGTTCCATGCAAGCTTAGGTTATTTTAGATTTGATATCTTAATTAACCGTTTTAGGCCCAAGCAGCGCGATCGCGCTCTTTAGTCGAAGTGGCGCGCTAACATTGCTGATGCACGTACGTCACATAGCACCAACAACCGCTATTGCGACGATTGGGATTTTTCGACAAAGGATTTTCACAACAAAAGTAAAATTTGTTAAGAATATAATGAACCGATGTAGATGAGATGCTCACAAAAGGGATCAAACGTTATCTATGGCATATGAAGTATATTCAGCAACTGGTAATGGAAGAAGTTAGCTTGCGGAATATTTCGCACTCGGCGATAGACGACAGTCGTGACTCGCGGAATATTCCGCGCTCGGTGATAGACGACAGTCGTGGCTCGCGGAATATTCCGCGCTTGAATGCAAATGGGTTAAGGCAAGCGCTATAGCGCTGTTCAGGGTTTTTCGACCGTGTTCTTCCGAAAGCCTCTGGGACACAAACGGTTAACACGGATCTTCGGAATTTGACTTAGACTCGCCTCTCGAGTGTAAAGGATTAACTTCTATTGGGATATGGCGAGTTTTATTTTGCCCACGCTTAAATTTTTCCCCAGCTCCTACTAATTCAACAGTCTTCAACAGTACTCCGACGAGACAACTCCATAAAAGGTGTTCGTGAGACTCGTGTGATAGAAGAAAATAGAGTATCAGTTCAATTGTGTCTTATGTACTTGTTTTCCTGTACTGATCTGTTTTGGTGGACAATAGACTATAGGTCCAGTTAGACTTGTACATTGTCTCTCTTTTCAATTTTTAAAATTCTTTTTCGATTGCATCTACTATTTTTCAATAAATAAAGAATATTTATTATCAATTTTGACAATTTATATATATTATATTATTCTTTTTCCGTACAGTGCGTGCTACTTCAATTTTCTATCGTGTATTATATTTGATTGAGTATGTCCTTCCTCTCAGATCCAGAAAGACTTCTGCACCGTTGGCTGAGATTTAACTCTTTGCGACATAGGATTCCAGATATTAAAATAGACTCATGTTGCATAGAAATTTTATTGCCTTTTAAATGAAACAAGATTGGTATATTTTTACTAATAAAGGAATTACATAATGTAAAAATATAAAATCAGGAAAAAAGTTTGTCGCAATTAACCTTCCGCTTGCAACAATTGATGAACCTGTACTGGCATATTGAACGTTGCCAACACGAGCGAATACATTTATAACATTTGTCGAAAGTATTACTAACTGCTTTAGGTAAATAAGACGAAATATAAACCTATGTACATGCAGCTATTGAAATATTTCGAGGTGGGACTAAAAATGTCCCATCATGCATTTCGGTGCATCAAAAAGGTGGGGTACTTTTAATTCCAGCGTGCCACAAAGAGTTAAATAATTATAGTCAACTGATTGTGATGATAGTTAGGATTTATTAATAGCTTTTCTATTAACGAACTTTATGCTAGTCAATTAGCTGCATGATCAGGATTGGTAGATTTATAGTATTGGATCAGTTCAATATAATTTTTCGACAAATTAAATACGAGTAATTAAATTTAAAAAAAAATTGCTGTTTTAGTGGACTGATAAAGCACTAGTGTACATTTAGGATCAGTGTTAAGCGTTTAACGTACAATAAAACCACGATATCGTAATTTATCGTAATACTATATCAGTACATGGTATCGATACGCTAAAAATGGGGATTAATGGAGCGCCAAATGTGAAATCAGGTGGAACAGAACACTGTACGTCGCTGGAAAAGTCGTAGTCAGAAGAAATGCTAGACTGACTGATCATAATGTAACAAATCCCTCTGTTCCAACATAGTCACGAAGATATACACGGACTTTCATTACTGGCTGAAAGTGTCACATTTACATCTAATATAATATAAGATATCTAATATGAGATAAATAGAATGTCAACGACACTTATTTTACTATTACACCTAAGAGTTTTTGTGGGTAGAATGAGATAATAATATCATTATCTTTCAACGAAAAACACGAAATACACTTACACGAAAGATATTAATATAGTAAACATACCCAAGACCTGTCTAGTTTAGGCCAAAAAGCACTTGTTCTAATGCCTAAACGCATTCTTGCATCTGTTAAAAGTACATATATTATGGAACTAGCGAGTGAATGGCATTCATTACATTAGTGTTCGATAGCTGAAGCATTCCTTCGAGGCGCCAGATCTAAAGATCCGTTAGGGTGCTCTACCAGTCAGGTCCCAAGTGCTGAATAGCTCATTGCTCGGTATTCTGTTGTGTATATTCTGTTAGTGTTCTATATTACCTCACCGGAGACAAGGTGAACTGCAGCCAAATCCAACTTAGGATTTGGCTGACAACGGGCCTGCAGGGATCGGGCCCGAGTTAAGTGCCTTGGATGACTCCCCTCTTTTGGGAGTTCTAAAGCAAAGGTGACAGCCACTGTTGCAACTTGAGTAGGGCTACTCATATACGGGTGATCCTCCGTAGCCCTCATCTTGGTTTACTACTTTGGAGGTGACCGATTCACGGACCAAGAACGAACTGCCAATGGCAAGAGCACTCGTCTTCTGGCAGAATTTGAAATCCTTGGCTTTGGAAGGCGGGAGCGTGAGTTATTCGTTAGTCAGGAGTCAGTTAGTTAGTAGCTAGTCAGCAGTTAATGAGACAATAGATCAGTAAGAGCGTGGTTACACGAAGTATTTGAGTGCGAGGAGGTTACAGCCGTTGGCTGTTGCACCGCGTGGATGTAGATGAGCTCCACGCGGAGGGGGCAACGTTGGTATACTTGTGTTGCCCCTTTTCTCAGTGTGCCGAATCTTTACGAGACACTGAGCACTTAGGTGTTGTAATAAAGCGCACTTTGTCTTGGTTGTATTTACACTTTATTACACGATTATGATTCGTTTATGCGTGATTGGCGCGTGTGCTGTATCGTCTCCGCCTCTGCCGTTTTTCGTCTTGTCTTTCGTCTTCCGTTTTCTGTCTTCTCGTTTTCTCCCAACTACCGTCTTACGTCTTCGTCTCCTCAATACCGTCTTACGTCTTCGAGTTCTAGTTCACGTCTGATGCGTCTTGTCTGAACTCCAAAACCGTCTGATGTTTTCTGTGTGAATTCTCGCTAACGTCATCCGATGTGTTCTGTTTGATTTCTCCAAACCGTCTTATGTCTTCGACTTCTCACGATCGTCTGATGTCTTGTTTTATAATTTGTTGATCCTCAAGAAGGACGGCGAGGCGCTTCTTCCAAGTATTATTGCCGTCGCAACATATACCCTAGCAGAGGTGTAGTCTTGCTGTGTTGGCACTCCGTGTCATAGGTGTTGTGTCTGCGTGACACCCTGTATTATAATCGTATCTCTCCATTAAATATCACATATATCCACATATTCTACTACGGCTGTGTTTTATTCCTGTCCACAAAGGTAATTCCTGCTATATGTATATGTGATTTCAAGAAAATTGTGGATGAAGTCAAGTGACGTGATTAGAATGTTCTCTTTGTTCACGTGCCAGTTCTAATGTAAACTCTTTTTATTGGTTCAGCCTTTATTAAATTTTTATTATTTCTTTTCCTATTTCCTGTAGAATTCTAGAGTGCAGTATTTTAGGTATTGCGGTAACTGGAAGAATATCCGCTTGATCATGTTTGTTATAGCTTAGATATAGTGTACGGTTGAGTGGGTTTAAGGTCGCGCAAATTCGCGCATGATTCTTTTTACGCCAAGTATAATTGCGCCATTTCGTTACATAATGCATTATCTCTGCCTATGTTACTGTGTACCGTAACATATTTAATCAACGATATACCAGGCGCAGTACACTATTTGTAAATAAATAAACAGCATTACCGTTTGTGTTAATATGATTAAACAAAAGTATCGTTACACTGGAAATGTGGAGCGAAAAGTACCAGATAAATCGTAATTTACTGTTCGTTATACGTTCATGGAAATTCGTTTTCCGTGATAATAAATGCATGCTAGTTCTCTGTGCGTTCCCTTGTTTCCCCTCGTTCTTTCCTTAACCTAGTGTCCTAGAAAATATTCTTATAAAAGAATGCAAAGTGAAAACTTATCGTAGGGCATTAGAAGAAAGGAATTCTTGTAACGCGAAGGAAATGGAACGTTGTTTGAAATGGATTTTAAAGCAGATAAATTCTGCTGAGAAGTGCATGAAGCAAACGAGCAAGTGACAATGAGATGCCTTGGAAGTTAGGCTGTTGTTCACTGAGGAATATGATTAAACTAGTCGCTCGTAAATGGTGTTTCTATTATCCTAGCATTTCCTTCCGGGTACTTTATGTCGCCACTAATGGTATGCATTTAATTTGCAGACAATTAAATCGTAACTAACCGATGCTAATTATTTACTGTAATGTCTCCGCAAGTGCCAGTATTTCGGGACCACCCAGCGTCAGTTATCGAGGAATAATTAAGTTACTTGAGTCTTTTTGATTTCGACGACTCATGTGTACTCCTCCCTTTTTACTTTTCTTTTGATGCCAATTGGATGTATGACGAATAGTGAGATTCAGTTTGGTGCAGAGTGAAGACAGTTTATCTATAGTAGTATATATAGTAGTATAGTAGTATAGTTGTACAGCAGTATAGTATTATAGTATAGTATAGTAGTATAGTAGTATAGTAGTATAGTAATATAGTAGTATAGTAATATAGTAGCATAGTAGTATAGTAATATAGTAGTATAGTAGTATAGTAGTATAGTAATATAGTAGTATAGTAGTATAGTAGTATAGTAGTATAGTAATATAGTAGTATAGTAGTATAGTAGTATAGCATTATAGTATAGTACAGTAGTATAGTAGTATAGTATAGTATAGTAGTATAGTATAGTAGAATATACTGTAAGGAGGAGCTCAAAAGAAGTCAGTCGAAGCAAGCAAGAGTATCTCCACCTTGATATTTGTCCAAAGGTTTCCTTTGTTATCCCTTTATGAGCACGTTTGACAAATTAGTGATGGTGAGTATCTGATCAATGAAGAAAATTCGCGTGTGTTCGTTTATACTTGTGCATACAATTAGGCCAAGCTTCTGATCGATTACCAATCACAGTCGACTAATATCTTCTGAGAAATAAATAAATGTATGTGGAGGTCCTCCCACAGGGGTTATTATGATCTATTGTGGTTCCTATGGTGCAGTCGGTTGGTATCCTGATGATGGCCATCTTACTACGATAGGTAGCAGGTAGAAGAACGCAAGGAAGGGATGGCGTTTCATCCTGGGCCTGTTAGTGAATTCATCAGTAAGGCTCTCTAGCAAATTCAATTTCAATTTAACACACGTTTAATTCGTCAGAAACTAGATACAATAATGTACGCACAAAAAAGGAACCAAAACGTACCAAAGTGTTACAAATTATAATTTAGACTATCAGATCGATGGCTCCAGCGTGAAGTACTTCACAATCTTAACACATAATTTCAATCTTGCGTGCTTATCGCTATAGGATAATATAAACCTGAGAACTACCTTATATCTATCTTATATTAGAATGCGTGTTTGCCTATGTATAGAAGGGCACGAAACCTACACAGCTTTTGTTTTTAACAAGTCCTGCCTTAGATAGGGGATACTTACAATTAGCCTTCGCCAAGGATTTGCAAGAAACCTCAAATCTTCGTTTTCCATCTAGCAGTGAGGATGTGAACGTTGGTTGTTACATGTAAAATAAATTTTTCTTTGCAGAATTATATTTGTATTTAAATGTCACCAAAGGAATCGTAGTTTCTTTAAATTAGGTGAAACGATGTTTACCTTTTGTTTCCATCTCTATTGATATATCTGCTTACCCTGTTGAGCGAAGTTAGACTACTATCAGCTGTTCAGTTGTTGCGAAGTGCCTTTAACATTTTCGTTCCTTACTTTCAAATTATTTTCGAAAGTAAAAGAAGAGAATAAATTTTTTTTAACCATTTTGGTATTGAAATTTGGTATTTAATAATAGCACGAAAAATGTTAATATTAAATTAACTGTATGGGTATCACAAAATTTCTTGTGGGAGTGAGAGGTACACGGTAATTAGATCACACGATAATCTCATAATACTGTCATAAGTGTTATTTTGTACAGTATGTAGCTTCTATAGTTACCTTCTTCTATAGTTACGTTCACCTAGTTCTGTCTCATTTGTCCTGTATGAATAATTTCACTTGCAAGCTTGCATGAGCCTCGAGTAAGATTGACTGATAATTCGAGGAAAAATTATAACATTATTTTACAGAATGTATTGTAAACAACTACTGTAATTTCTCCACCGAAATTTCAAGGAAATCAAAATAGAAAAATCTGTATAAATAAATAATATAATTAAGATAAATCCGAAATATTCATACTTATCCTCTATCTTCGCTAATGCAAATTTTATAGTATCTTATTTATTCAATGAGCTCATATGTATGTAGATGGTGAAAGTTTCGAGAACGAAAATTTTATGAGAATGAAAAGATTAAAAAGGTATTACTTAATGAATCCCTTCTTTAAATTGTTTTATATGCTATAATATAATTCGAGAATCAGTTTGATGCTTACAAGAATTTCTTTTTTAGCCGTTACTACGTTCATGCTCCATAGTGTTTGCGTCATAATAGAAGTAGTTAATTTAGTGGCTTTTAAATTATAGGTCACGTAAGAAGTTTCAGCCGTAGTTCACTGAAATTGGATTTGTGTTTTATAGCTGGATATTTTTTACTCGCTTTTCCTATACCGTCCAACGTGCACGTATATCAATAAATATTTCGTTGGAACGTAAACAACGTTACAACGCTGCGATGCAATACACCAGTATGTTCTCAATTTTCTGCACGTGCTCGTTCATGTCTCGTTTCTTTAAATTTGTTTATTTATATAATAATAGCCGGCGTGATAAAATTGTTATGCAAAATATAACATGTATAATTTAAATGTAATAAAAATCCAGTGGCCCAGTTTTAGCATATTCTCATGAATAAATTTCATCAATTTATTCTTCCGAATTAATACTAATATTGGATTATTCGAATTTAAATTTTAGTTATGTGTACATAATTAATTATATATATATCATTTATATTTACAGTAATTGAAATTTAACAGTACGATAATAATATACATTAATTTATCACTAAATATAAATAATAATAGTATAAATTTATTTTCATAAATAAATTTAATAGTACGATAATACAAATCTTGCACTATATATAAATATCAAATTATTATAAAATTAAGTATTAAATATAAATCGTAATAGCCTAAATTTACTTTTAAAAATTAATTTATTTCTAGGATATTAGAAATTTAATGGAATTGCAATACTAATAGAAAAGCTAAAATTGAATTCAGTGCTAAGTATAAATATCGAAATTAAATATTAAACATAAATAATAACTGAAATTTATTTCTCTAATCATCAAATATCATTTATATTTACAGTAATTGAAATTTAACAGTACGATAATAATATACACTAACTTATCACTAAATGCAAATAATAATAAATTTATTTTCATAAATGAATTTAATAGTACGATAAAAAAAATCTTGCACTGAATATAAATATCAAACTATTGTAAAATTATGTATTAAATATAAATCGAAATAGCCTAAATTTACTTTTAAAAATTAAATCATTTGTAAAATATTAGAAATTTAATGGAATTGTAATAATAATAGAAAACATAATATTGAATTCAACGTTAAGTATAAATATAAAAATTAAATATTAAACATAATTAATAAGTTAAATTTATTTTTAAAAATAAATTTAATATTCCAATAATAATACATACGTTAACCTTAATACGTTAAATACAAATTTTCTTTTAAAAGGTACATTTACCCGAATTTAAAAGGCGTTAGCGTTATTAAACGATACTTAGGTGTAAAATGATCGAGGTACAGGCGTCGTGAATTTTTGTTTTCGTTGGTTAAAAAGGTCTCGATTTCTCGTGGAAGAAACACCGGTTGCAGGCGATCCCCTCGGTATTTTCTCCTTATTAAATTTCTCCTTACTGCGGAATCATTCCTATTCTCTCCGGTCTGCTTAGCCACCGTCCCGCGGGTTAATACAGAGAAAGATGCACAGAGTCAGGAGAAAGAAGTTTCGCCCCTACTTTCCTCGCCGTTCGTTATCAGCTTATAATGTTAGTCTGTTGTGCAAGCAGAATTTTCACGCGACGTCGACGCTTTTACGAAAGTCTAGAACAAACATTTTGGAAAAACAGTCCATTCCACGATATCTATATATATGTACCTTAATAACTATTTTAACGAGTGTTCTCAGACCTTTCAGGTACCCTAAGTGGACCTAAATACAATAGCATATGCATCCAGTGATCCAAATTTTAACGAGAACTAAATGCTTCCAGGCAAAACGTGGGAAAAAAGGAAATAGAACGTAACTTTGATAGTTAGTAGTTATTTTAGAAAATAGTCGGGGATAGCAGAAGTCAAGTATAGCATCGGTGCGCGACTTTACAAGGTAATGATGTATAATGATAATGGTACACGGAGTAACTGGAATATTAATTTTCTGCTTATAGGGATCTTCGACATAGTCGCAAATAAGTGTGACTTTCTAGGATAGTTTCTATTTATAAATGATACCATTATGTAAAGTTACACGCGAAATTATATACACGGTATAAACGTTATATTATATGAAATTATATTATTTTTGCTGGCCATAGTTGCAAAGAAATTTCACATTTTATTAATATCCGTGATTAATTTTTGTACTAGGATTAAAAATACCGTTGTTGCAGGTTAAGCAAATAGAGTTTATCTAAACTATATGGTCAACGTGATGCACGATAAAACACGCAAATAAGGGTAATTTCTTACTAAGTAAATATAGCCAAGGCAGCCAGCCGCTGTCGAAGATTTTTTCCCACTAAATAGCCTCATAATAATAGAGATGTTGAGGCAGCGATTCAATTCACGCGGTTGGTATTATACCTTTTTCCAACCTCCCTGAATTCCGATGTTTCCTTGGAACACGAGGCAGGGGAATATAAATAACGTTTCTGGAAAGTATTCGCAAGCACAATTAAGCTTGCCCGAGTGAAATACTGAATTTCATTTCTTCCTTTCTTCTCTCTTTTATTTCTCACTCGAACGATTAGCAGGAAAAGAGAGTGCAGTCGAAAAGTGGCCTGATTACCACGGGCTGGTATTTATTTAGTAAAGATTCGCTGGAAAGTTTGTTAGTGCCGTTGCCTCGGATATATTGCTCGTTTAAAATTTAAATGTCTCGTTTTGAACGGTAAGTTATAGGGTTATGAATATACGTCAGCGCGTCTAACGAACGGATATTTCGCGTCTCCTTGAAATATAGCTGTATATTAGATTTTCGTTGGCCATTGTGCAAACAAATAGCCAGGCGAACGATGGATCCTGCCCGGTAGGATTGCGGGGCACAGGGTACCGATCCACGCATTGACGAGCACGCGTGCACGTATTTTATACACGCTGGAGCCATGAATCACGATTCAAATTTAATACTAATTATGGTATCCTAACGCTTCGATCGTGCAGCTCGAGGCTACTAAAACTTTTCGAATAGCGGTTAACTTTCGCAGGAAGCAACTGACGATGGAGTTATGGCTCGTCACGCTATCCGTTACCGGGTTAATGCATCCTTTCTTCGCTCGTAATCCGTTTCGCGACGCTCCAAAAAATCCGGAGTGACCGAAAAGGTCGGGGTTTATGTCATAACGAGTCGCGGTTTCAAAGAGGTTAACTGGACGAGGAGAGTGTCGCGGGAAAATTCGCAATGCTTGTAATAAAATAAGTTTATTAAAAATATACATTCGAGAACTCGACAGAGTGGTGGTTACAGCAATAATAATTTTCTTGAGCGGTTTTTCTAGGACTTTGTAGATTTTTCTGAGGGTAGGGGTGATGATGACCTTGGTCCTAATCATGGGTTGACTAGAATGGTTTCTGGACTTTGAAAATCCAGGTGAGTAAGGGAAAATGATAAACTATTTTGAACGCGGTGGCTATGCGTGTTTCTTGAAACAGTGGAGGATAATTATCAGCAATGGTCTGTAAATAAGGGCCTCTTCACATCGGCAAAGACAGTTGAACAGTTTGAACAGTTCACTTAATGCAATGGAAGTAATAATAAATATATTATCTACACATTTGCAAATTAATTTTTGTCGTACACGAAACTTCAAATGGAAAAATATTGTTCCCCTTTTATTTTCGCACGTAAAATCACCACCTGCCTGATGGTACTACCCGTTTGGCAATATCGTAAAAATATTTGTAGAAAAATATAAAAGATAACGTAAAACAATTTTAAACAACTCTAAATTTCATATAAATACTTCTCTCTCGCTTTCCCTAATTTTCTTTAAAAACTACCCTAACTACTTCGATCGCCAAAAATATCGCAGATTCATCAATAGACTGTTCGTTTACAAAAGCGAGAGGTCGATTTAGGATGAAATAGCTTCTCGACACTTAGCCTATTGAGATTGATGAGCAAATTTGAACGTGCGACAAAAATTGTTAAAGAACGTATAGGGTAATGGTGAAATGGTTAAAATCAACATTGTCAATTGATCATTTAGCGTCGCAGAAAATGCAATCAGTTGTGCAAATTGTTAAAATTTGTCTTTGAGTGTAATAATAAAAATTCTGAAAATACAATTTTATATTTTTACAGAGAAGATCCGATTTGAATGAATTTTGTAGAACTGAACAGCAGAAAAAGTTAATGCATACATGATTTTTCGTTTGGCTACTTAATGATTTGAGTTTAAGGGGTGAAACTGTATTCGAAAAATAGATTGTCAAAATGCTAATTCGGAAACGGGTAAACATTTTTGATGAACTAAAGTATTTTCTTTTGACATCTTTTATTAAAAGCTTCTCTTTCTATCTCTAATCACTTTTAAATTCGCATTTTGGGAAACGATCTTTGGACCAGGATTTCATCCCTTAAATTTAAGTTACAGTAGCTAAAAAATGACACAATCACAATACAAATCCACAATGTTTTATTTAAATCAAACCTCTTTTTGCAGAAGTATGAAATTATAATCAAAAATTTTAGCTAAAAAATGACACAATCACAATACAAACCCACAATGTTTTATTTAAATCAAACCTCTTTTTGCAGAAGTATGAAATTATAATCAAAAATTTTTATTGTCGCAGGTAAAGAAGAATACATTTTAATAATTTTGAAAATTTTCTGTATATATGTACTATGATTAGAAACAAGTAATTGGCAATGTTGACTCTAATTATTTTACACTGATACGATATTTTTTTGAACAATTTTTGTCATGTCAGTTGACAATCAATCAAATTTTGTCAATTTGTATCGTGTTTGCTTTTGCTGATCACTGTGTGTATATTTAATACATATAAGCGTTTGGTTAGTACAAAATGTCTGTGTTAATTCTGAATGATCATCTGTCTCTATCATGCTTGCAGTGTACTCTCGTACAGTTAACACCGTCCTGCCAATTTTCCTTTCTGTCATTAATTTGTACCCGTACCACCCTATGGCAATGTTAAGTGACTTATAGCTGTTCCATATCAACTCGTGTACTTTGTTACTGTTGCACAATAAATTATTTCTGGTTTTACTTTCTGTTAGATAGTGAATACTGACCCTATATCAATGCCAGTACTTCATCCCTATATCTCACTTGGTTTAGGTGTGTTCTCTATTTACTCTATTCGCCACACGATGTGATATAATCCTGTTTGCAGGTTTAACACTTTCATCCAATAACAAAAATTTGTGTACTCTATCTATGATTGCGTTAGAGCGGGCGTGCCTGTTATACTACGTCCAATCAGACCTGTATTCCTTTCGACTACCAATTTACTAGACCCATAGCACACGTTCTATAACAGCATTTGATTCGTCTCTAACTCCTCTTAATTTCTTTTAACAGAGTGACGTTGAACAGTTGGTCTGTGTAATAAAAAATAAAATAAAAACAAAGGATCAGCTTCAAAAGGGTGGTTAACCCTCTGCACTCGACAATTTTTTGGCTACAGTAGAATAGAAATTTGAAGATTCTTTACTGAAAAGCTGATGATACCCTTTTGAGCAGTAAATAAAGAATTGTATAATAACAGAGTTGTAGAATTATTTGATTTCGATATCTGCCACACTGTTACATTACATTAAATTTGATATATTAATTAATATACATCTTCCAGATTTTATGAAATGGTGACTGAAGCTCACCTCTCCAGTGCAAAGGGTTAAGATGTATTTGCTACTGTTTTTAATACAGTAGAAATATTTTATGCAATTCTACAATCAGTGTTTAACCCTTTGTGGTCGACTGATGTCGGCAGAGCAAATTTAGCGTTTCGCAGTTACTTTTCTGAACAGGATTTAAAGTCAATATATGCATATTAAAACGCTCAGAATTTGCTGAAACTAATTTGTGTTTAATAATACTTATAATACGTAAAAATACTGTTGGAACCCGGATTTCTATATATAATACGGGTTCTAGCAACAAGGCTACGTGGGAAAAATACAAGTTGGTGGAGAGGAAAAAACTGGCATTTCACAAATTTTGTAGTGGTTTATGTACCGTTAGTTTTTGGTGGGGTGAAGATGAGCATTAGCCCTTAGTGAAAGTAGGAATGAATTGTTTTTGGACTCCAAAATTGGCCTGCGTTTATCAGCCAGGCCTTTCTAACGACTAAGGGCCAACGAATCGTTAGTCATCCAACAATAAAAAATTTTTAATTTCTCTAATTTTCTGTAGTTTTCTGTATTTTTCGACTTGCTTAACACTTAACGTACGGCCCACGAAAATTTAAGTTTTTGGTTGAATTTTTATTAAGCTGTATTACAAATTTGGAAAAATAAGGAGAAATTCCTTATTAAAAATGAAATTCCTAATTAAATGTGTGGGTAGAATGGGAGTATAATATCTTTGTCTTCCAACGAAAAACTCAAAATATATTTACACGAAAGATAATAATGCACGAAATATTATATTGAAATGATAAATTTTTCGTTTCACTTATCGGTTCTAACTCTGTGACTCTTCTGTAACGACTGTCTGCCCTAGGACATTCTTCGAAACATCATTTACGCTAGATGGGACTCACACATATCGCATTTACGCCATAGACTTCACAATTGTAGACGGAAGACTCTCACTCAAGGGTAAGGGTCTTTCATGCTAAGGGTATCGCGCACGCGGACTTAGGTCAACCCTTTGCACTAACCCGTTACAGGAAAATAGTAATTCGAAGAATTTCTGCCATAAAGTAGGCGATATTTAAAACGGTAAATAACAAATCAGACTTTCAACAAAATAGACTGTCTACTATCACCAAGCGCGGAATATTCCGCGAGCCTCGACTGTCTGTTATCACCAGGTGCGGAATATTCCGCGAGCCGCGACTGTCTATTATCACCAAGTGCGGAATATTCCGCGAGTCGCGACTGTCTACTATCACCAAGCGCGGAATATTCCGCGAGCCGCGACTCTCTACTATAAGTTCTTAATTTAAATAATTATATTCTATTTATAAAATAATATTTGTTTCTTTCCTTTTTCATAAAGAAATATAAAATGCGATGTTTGCGATGTAACATTGTGTATCAATCGTTTTACACAATACAGTTTTAATAAACTTCGCGAACAACTTGGATGTCGTTTACTGCACATAAGACCGACCACGCGCGGTGATACAAGCCTGTCGTTAGTTGAACGTCGCTGATGTTTCAGCGCGGCAGCTTAAGTAGAGTCAAGATGCAAATGGGTTAAACGAATAAAACCTGTATCTTTACGGGAAGAAGGAATTTCGAAAATTTATTACAGTTATCGTAACAATTGATAAAAATCTATGAACACTCGTGACCTTTTAAATTTATCAATTTGGTCTGATTAACACACAGCGTGAGTTTGGTCCGATCTTCTTGGTTACTCCATATCGTCCCGTTCGCGAAGATTTGTTTCGTTTACCACTAATCCCATGACACTGCCCCACGAGACTTCGCGTTCACTTTCTCGATCGAAAATTATTGCCACGGCCCGTGGAACGTGTCACTACTGTAAATCTCGACCAGGGGGGTAGTTTCGGCGACCGCCGTCTGCCGACAATTTAAACAGCCCGCCGAAATCGATAATATTCAATTTCCAAGTTTCTGTAGTTGTAGTCCGCTATTGTTAGTTTCGTTACTGCCGAGACGAACTTTTAATGGTTTTGCGTGATGACAAATTCTATTTCTGTAGTTAAATTTCGTTCCGACTGTTAATTTCGACGGGGAAGACATAATTTCCAGGGAATAAAACAGCAAGTCCCGAAGGAGTTATTATTGCTGAAATTTTCGACTAGTTTATGTTCCTGCAGTGTGGAGGAATAAGGAATAAATGTAAATTTTGTGTAAATTTTTTTTTTTTGGTTGGATTATATTAACCCTTTGCACTCGACGATTTTTTCGTTACAGGAAAATAGTAATTCGAAGACTTTCTGCCATAAAGTCGAGGATATTTTAAAACGGTAAATCAGAAATCGTATGCAAATTAAGACGTAGAATTATTTGACTTCGATATTCCACGCATCGTTGGGTAATCGTGAATTTGATATATTAATTAACATTCATCTTTACACTCTGATTAAATGGCGACTAGGGGTCGCCTCTCGAGTGCAATGGGTTAACTCTTTTTAATTAAATCATAGATATTCATATTACCAAGGGAGATGTAATACCGAGAAAAAATATATCAAAAATTTCTCCGAATCTACACACTCGCAGGACTTTACTTACTCTAGAAGACAGAGGGCTCCAACATGCGAGGTCGTCAACTTGTCACCCCTAGCATGAAGCGTTGGTACCGCTTCTGGTACTGGTGAGGAGAATGTTCTTTTCCCAACTTTTATATTTTCATATAACTGTTAGTGACGGGGATATGTGTTTAACAGTGAGAAGGTGTTTGTAAAATATTCGTAATGATATTTTGATTCCTTTTTTATGTTACGTTTAATTTTGATGGATTTTGATGAATTTAGAACTGTGTAGCACTGTGTAAGGACAGAATTATGGTAATAATATTGTACTATACTAAATAAGCTAGCATTCGATTTTATTGAATCCTATTATAGTTGAGAGTAAATTAATTACAGTCAATGCATACAGAGATCAATCATGCACAATATGCGATACGATGATATAGTGCGTGCTCACTTCTGTGTATGCATGCGTGTAGTATGTGTATGAGATAGGTTATGTTCCTCGACAAAAGTGTCGTGTGCTGATATCAGTTATAAGTGAAAATCCTGAATATTAATTAACATTCTTGTTTATATTATTTCAATTAGTATTTCAATCAATTTGATTAATTCAATTATTATTTCAATCAATTTGATTAATTCAATTATTATTTCAATCTTGTTTATATTATTTCAGTTTCAGTATTTCCCAATAATTATTGATATCATTATCGTTCTTATTCTGAAATTTAGATATATTGTTATATACCTATTACAGTAGCTATTTTTAATTGTATATGTATATGTAATAATTACATAAGTATAACATGCTATCTTCAGTATTAAAATATTTATAAAAATTTGCGATTCGTTTCTAATTAATAGTATTTATATAAATCGTAAGGTAACTTATGTTATTGTTATTGTTATTGTTGTTTCAATTTCAGTAATTTTCTAATAATTATAGATATCATTATCATTTTTATTCTGAAATTTAAGTATATATTTATATACCTATTGCAGTAGCTATTTTTGGTTATGTATGTATATATAATAATTATATAAATATAAGATGTTACTTTCAGTATTAAAATATTTTAAAAACTTTGAAATTTGTTTCTAATTAATAGTATTTATATAAATCGTAGGGTAACTTATGTTATTGGCTTTTAAATCATTTTTATTAATGTTTTAATTTAAATTTAATATCATTTCCTCAACTCATAAATAATTCATATAATCCTGGAAACAAAAATATTCACAAGATATTTCGTCAAATATTTCGCAAATCTTTTTTTAAACAGTACGTAAATCAAAGTTTTAAACGTGACTTCTGTTTTTAATTACATTTCGCGATTCGTATTGTTATAATAATTTCACTGTATGAGGAAATATATTTCTATGTGTTTGTGCTTTGAATTTCAAATGTTCCGACGAAATTGAACGTGGTTCCATTAATTTTGTATAATTCAAAGACATGCAGTTTTAAGTTCGCAATAACCACACAGGTTTTCTAATTCTTGGAGCATATTTGGTTTTCATTTTCGAAATTGAAATTTTCTTTTATTATACCGAATACAAATAATCACGAAGGTCTGTAGTTTCAGTAATTAAAAACTGTTATAAATTGAACAGAATATTTGAAGCAAAAATTTTCTTAGAAATTTTAAAATTTTAATTCATAGTATTATGTATAAACTATTATTATTACTGTTGTTGCCATATTAACTTTTATTACAATTATCATCGTAAACTATTATTAATATATTTACTATAATAATTTGCTATTATGCATTTAGTATAATAAACTATAGTAAACTATTATTAATATATATAATATAATACCGTATATTTAAAACCAATTTTAAACTCTTATCGGCATAACGTTATTCTACATTCTCGAAATTGACAATTATTTTCATAGTGACACATTGACCTTGGCTGTTATAAATTAAACAAAATATTTAAAGCAAAAATTTTCTTAGAAATTTAAAAATTTTAATTCATAGTATTATGTATAAACTATTATTATTACTGTTGTTGCCATATTAACTTTTATTACAACTATCATCGTAAACTATTATTAATATATTTACTATAATAATTTGCTATTATGCATTTAGTATAATAAACTATAGTAAACTATTATTAATATATATAATATAATACCGTATATTTAAAACCAATTTTAAACTCTTATCGGCATAACGTTATTCCACATTCTCGAAATTGACAATTATTTTCATAGTGACACATTGACCTTGGCTGTTATAAATTAAACAAAATATTTGAAGCAAAAATTTTCTTAGAAATTTAAAAATTTTAATTCATAGTATTATGTATAAACTATTATTATTACTGTTGTTGCCATATTAACTTTTATTACAATTATCATCGTAAACTATTATTAATATATTTACTATAATAATTTGCTATTATGCATTTAGTATAATAAACTATTATTAATATATATAATATAATACCATATATTTAAAACCAATTTTAAACTCTTATCAGCATAACGTTATTCCACATTCTCGAACTTGGCAATTATTTTCATAGTGACACATTGACCTTGATCGAGGTGACTAATTGCACAAGTGTTTCGATTTAAATAAACATTTTCCCAGGAAAATGAAGCAGCAAGATCTCTTCCACGTGATAGCATAATAACCCTATTATTTTCCACTTGTTGTGCAGATTTTCCGCCGCTCTACAAGTGAAACGAGTGCAAACTTCTGCAGCCGTGTTACACTTGAATCAGCCATTTCCATAATCATTTGCATAAAACAACGCGTCGCCGAAGAAAGTAAGATCCGAACGTGCAGTTACGTTCCATATGAGTGAAAACAAAGAACCGTCTAATTAAATCGCCGCGTCGAGCAGCCTCTAAGTAGCAGCTAAATGAACGCCAAGTTGCGAAAGCTCTTCCCTCGTTGCCCCTCTAGGTGCCTGTATCCTGCATAGGCAAACGCGTGCTGGCGTAATCAGGATGCCATCATCCACTCGCGCTATCTCGTGGCCTAAGGCATTCAAGAAATTTGCCAAAGTTGCCCCGTTAGAACCATACATCGTCCGTTGTTCGCTTTATCTTACCCGCTTTCTGCTTACTTCTTTCTGTCTCCTCTCCTCCTTCTCCTCCTTTCCGGTGCTTTCTTCGCCAGAGCAGGAAATCAATATAACCGTGCGTTTCCACGGAAGATGACGTTGACATAGCTGACAAACCGTGGAAATTGCTACTTCACCAGTCCTCCGCTTTACAAACTTTCCTTGTTACTCGACCCAACGTCTTTTCCACGAGTCTCACACGTGCTGAGTTTAACTCGATCCTTATCCACTTTTTAATCATTTTACAGTTAGTTATGATAATGTAAGATATATACAAAAATTTTCTAGGCACTTTTGGTTAATATATGCACGTTCCGAGATGACTACGAGTATTGTGATAGGGAGTGTTTATGTTGAAGTATGAATTAATGAAAGAGGATTTCTTGGGTCATAGATTGATTATGGCAAAGCATTGCATGATTTTTTAGAAATTTTCGATTATGCGATATCCAATGTTTCGAGACAAAACTAGTTAGTCGCTTAATTGACTGATATGTGATTGATTGATACGTGAATGCAGTGTAAAAATTTCTTAGAAATATTTGGACTTGATAAGGGATTGGGATCAGCCTAATTTTGTTAATCCTTTGAACTAAGTCGCTAATTTGTGCGGTGTTAAGCGTGTGCTCAGCATGAATCGCATATATGCGTTTATAGCCTAGATGGAATGGTTGTGTGAGAACACATTTATGCGTTTATAGTCCAAATTGAATGGTTGTGTGAGAACCCACATATGCGTTCATAGCTCATAGTGAACAATTTTGTCGAACTCATATATGTGTTCATAACGCTGAAAAGGTTAAATTGCGTTACGTGGTTCTAGTTTCAGGGGTTTATATTTGGTAGAAATACGAGTTCAATGAACTACTATAGTATGACATGTGTCTTTCGATTTAGAAATTTGTGACGATTCAAAGGAAATTACAATGAAGACAGAATTTTAAAAATAGACTCTAACTCACGATACGAATATACTTATAGTAACTTTTACTTTTTATTAAAAACGAAAATTTTGGGAAAATTTTTTACATCGTCGTTTGTAACCGATTAAATACCAAGCTTTACTTTATACATCTTTTCGTCAGATTATCGGGAATGCCTAAATACTATGATAAACATTTTGTGAAATTAAATACTCAAAGAAATTGGTTTCTACCATTATAATATTTATTAATAATATTTATTAAAGTTTTGGAAAAAACTTCGAATAGAGAAATTCCAAATAATTTAAAATAATTTCAAATAACGAAGAACGTATAGAATTTCGAAATTTTCTTGGCTTGTGTAGAGTTTTGGTGTTTCGGTAGACTGTAATATATGTCAATATATTATTTTTTAATCTAATAATAATTGTCATTGATATCTTTTTATTTGAAAAATTTCTCTCAATGAGATGTATATTTTATTTATAATCGTGTGAAAAATCAAATGCAAATTATATATATTTTATTTATAATTGTTTACAAAATTTGAAGAATAATTATTTAAAAAATTGTATACACTGTTATTTCTTGGCCTACATTTCTCTCGAGTAGCTTTAAATTCTTCTAAAAATCCACTCTCAAATGGTTAAGAAATAAATCGATGTTACCACCAAGCTAAAGAAAAAACAAAAATACGTTAAAAATATGAAAAATATTTTTAGAGACGAGTCACGTGTTAAATTACTTGGAAACTGGAACGTCCATAAATTATAATACACGAAAATTGGCTACTCGAGACTAAATTTAACGTTCCTTACAGCTTGACTTACAACCACGCTAGCATTTTAATACCAGAACGTAAAATCGGTTAATGAAACGGTACAATTCGAAGGGTAGAGTGTATGCAGATACTAAAAACTTGTCGAAAGAGCAACTCCCGTGAAGACCTTTCCCACTAGAAGTTCGGTAATAATATTAACATTTTGAAAGAACTCTTTTGAAAGTGGAATTCCGTACGCTTTCCCACTTCAAACTGAAATATGATCAAGCTCTGCTAACGAGTTTACTCGCGAAATGCCTCCGCTCATTACCTTCAGTTAACGTATTTTAGTTTGTAAATTCGTGGCTGTGAAAGGAACAACGATACGGTTATTTTTCGCTGAAAGCTTGAAAGCTTCGCGAGAGATTGGCGAGTACCTTAAGCGGTGACTGCTATTAACCTTCAACCCCTTTCGCGGATTATCGTTCTGCTATCCAAAGTTCTGATCTCCCATGGGATTAGTCACCCTTATATGAACATTGCTCAGAAGATCTAATAATTTCGTATGCTTTTTGCATTAAATAATGATTATACATACTCTCGTACAAGAATGTAACGCTTATTTTAACTTAACAAGTGATATATTATATCTGTGTTGGATTGAAGTATTTAAATTGATATGTTATATGCAGCAAGAGAGAAATAGCAGGATTATTTCAGTTAAATTAGAAAATAATTCAATTATATATATATATATTCATATTATTGTAGATATGAACTGTGGTGGCGCTAGTGTGCTTCATGGAAAACAATATATTCAATACTTACAGCATGCGTATCGTAGATATGAGCCGTGATGGCGCTAGTGTGCTTCGTGGAAAACAATATATTCAATACTGACTATGCTATACAATACATGCAATATTATATGTTATACAATACATATTCAATACTGCCTATCGTAGATATGAATACTATAAAATACACTACTGACTGTACTATATAATACATGCAATACGATATACTCTACAATACAATATTCAATACTGCCTATCGTAGATATGAGCCGTGGTGGCGCTAGTGTGCTTCATGGAAAACAATATATTCAATACTTACAGCATGCGTATTGTAGATATGAGCCGTGATGGCGCTAGTGTGCTTCGTGGAAAACAATATATTCAATACTGACTATGCTATACAATACATGCAATATTATATGTTATACAATACATATTCAATACTGCCTATCGTAGATATGAATACTATAAAATACATTACTGACTGTACTATATAATACATGCAATACTATATACTCTACAATACATATTCAATACTGCCTATCGTAGATATGAGCCGTGGTGGCGCTAGTGTGCTTCATGGAAAACAATATATTCAATACTTACAGCATGCCTATAGTAGATATGAGCCGTGGTGGCGTTAGTGTGTTCAATGGAAAATCGTCCTAAAGCTATCATAGCTCTCATAATAAGAGATAAATCAGTATGGTATTGAATGTTTTTATTTTTCAGTGGAAAGTGCTTCCAATTAATACAATACTCTGCTTTCAAATACCTCTGTGATCCATTAATAATTCATATTTGTTAAAATACTATAATTATTGCTTATGTTACTATATTCAACATGGACTGTTCTCTAGTATAATATAATAAATTTTCTATTTATATTTATTTAAAATACAAATTAAAATCAAATTATACCTGCTCCCAATTAATACAATACTCTACATTCAAGTAACTCTGTAATCCAATGATAATCCATATTTGTTAAAATACTATAAATATTGCTTATGTTACTATATTCAACATGGACTGTTCTCTACTATAATATAATAAACTTTCTGTTTATATTTATTTAAAATACAAATTAAAATCAAATTATACCTGTCCTTAAATGTTTCTATCATCGACTATATGTCATTGAATTATTTTCCAATTTTATTCGTATAATTTCAGGACTTTTTTCCTGTTGTTTACACCGTATTATTTCAAACACCTCAGTGTAACAGGCATGTTCTTTTCTTGCAAAATCCCTATAATCGCACTTCTTGCTGCTGATATTAGCTTCTTCGTCACCAACTGACCACTCGTCGTAGATTTACTATTAAATAATTCAGACATTCCTTTGCAGTATACATTTAATATCTATTACTTAACATATTGACAAACTTTATGATCTTATCCGAGATGAGATCGAATTCCCAGCAACGTGGTCGTGTCCGAATATTTATGCATCACCTAAGTATATATGAGGAACTGTAGCTTGGAGGCACCAGCACGTGGATAGAGGATGGAAAAAGAGGATTCTCCGAGGCGATGCTGCGTTCTCGTTGAAACTTTTCATTCTATCGTGGAACGACGTGCCCTTAAACGTAATCCTATATTTTGCATTCATCGAATGTAAAGCGGAGACTGGTTTTCGCCGACGGCCAAAGTTTGACTGCGAAGGCAATTAGCGATGGCATAAATTGAGATAAACGCGGATGTCGGGAAGCATGTTGAGCAGCTCTACGAGACTCGTGGCTCATGAATATGAAGCGAATATGACTGTAAGCCCTTTTGTTCGATGACCACTCGATCTGTCACATCGATTCGTTTTCCTGCTGTCGTTATGTATTTTACGGCGACTCGTAAATTTAACATTTGCCTAATCTGGATCCCCTATGGCGAACAGATCTGCTGCAACTGCTCTTGCGTCACGCAGATATCGCGATTCTTTTTAATGCGATTACGTTTTCACTGTTTCTGTTACGTTGCCATTGTTAATTTCTCTTCGTGTCACGATATTTTTGTTAAATATTCGTCATTACGAGTAACTACGAAACGTGATGTCACTTTGCGATTTAACCTAAGTCTGTAAAAATTGCTCGATGTTTCAGAAGGTAGCATAAGAGCCACTGACCTGTGTTGCGTAGCTAAATATAGCGTGGTTAAATTAGGTTTCTATTTCAATGAGAGTCAGCATCGATTTATGCAAATGCAGTTGCATGTTGTCAGTAAATGCAAAAGTGGAATGTATGGAACGTTTTATCTAGTTTGACAGTTCTAGAATTTAAATGGAAAAGTTGTATAATGACGTTCAGGTAGTTACCTTTTTGTACATTCTCTTTAATGAGTTCTCTCTGGATGCATTAGAAGTAAGAAAAGTGTTGTAAAAGTTGTTTGGTATGCAGGAGAATATTATGTGTGGGTAAACGATTTTTATGCAGATTTAATGGACTTTAAAATGAAGTTATTTTTCTTGAAAGGAACGTTAGCAATGTTTAACAGTGTGTAATGATGAGACAGATTCACCTCTGTTATCGTTGTATTTAATATAAAAGTATACTTGGAAGCTTCCTATACTGATGAAGTCACTAGTCGTCTTTCTTGTTTTCTTTCCTGTCTTTTTCCCATCGTTCTCTATTTCTTCATGTTATTGTATCACAGGTTTGGTATTTAATACATATCTGTGTAGACAAACAAATAAGCTATCATGACAATTTATTATTTATTAAAATAAATACAATTTATTAATTAGTATACCCTCTAACTCTAGAATTTTACCATTCTAAGAAATTTGATATTCCTTGAAAACAGACTTTTGAAAAATTGTTGACTTTCTCCAAATTTAAAAATTGTTTTTTGCAATATTGCATATTTTATTTGTGGTTAATGTTATTTGATTATTAGTGAATAATAAAATGAATTATTTGAATAATAATAACTATATTATTGCCTTGTGTTCTCTGCAAAGTTGTCATATTTATTTGTTTCCTTAAATATTTGTGATAACGTGTTTTTTTTTCTTTTATTTTTTTTTTGTTAGAATATACTAATTTTTGTTTTATATACTAATTTCAAGTGTTCGGCTTTTGATCTGTTTTGCTTAGGGATTTAAGGATCAATTTAATTATGGTACAAAAATTCGTGAAAATTTGATGACAGTCGAAACAGTTCCTAAGTTATAATTCCATCACGTTTTCTTAATTTTGTAAAGTATAGTTTCCGATCGAATACTGATTTTTTTCATAATTTCAAACATTATTACTAACCGTGCAATGGTGGTCAAAAGTATCTCCTCATCATTATAATGCTATAGAGCTAATGCTTACTTCTCTTTCTCCTTGTAGAGGTGTATGATTTGTATATTTTACAATATTTATCATATTTCTATCATTCGCATATTTTGAAACGTAATATTTCGTATGCCTCCAAGAATAAAACTTTAAAACCACATTATTATTATGCTAAAATCAGAATTTTCAACCATTTTTACCTCGAGGCACACCAATTATTAAAATTCTACAACACACCAAACTATATATCTTTGTATTTTGTCTTGTTCGACAATTCGAAGTTAAAACATGGTAAGGTCAGTACAACTGATTAAACGATTAAGTATTGCATGTTTTAAAAATTTATGAGATGCACCTAAAAATTCTTGTGACATACCACTCTTTAAAAATTATTATTGTACGTTGGAAATTAACTACGTTTACGTGTTTGCAACTTTTATCCAATGCCCATCGTGTATATTTTTTAATATAATATTTCATATACGATACATTTCAGATCAATATTAAAAAGTATTATTATAAAATGTAAACATAAGAATAATAAAATAAAAGCTTTCTATATGGGTATGAAAAAGGTGTAATACATTCTGGTTTGTAATCATTGTTGTGTACTTAACAACATGGTTCATGGATATTATACTAATAGAATTTATTGCAACACAGAGATAATTCCAATTACGTTATCACATTTTCCACAATTTGTAATGTATCAAATATAATAAAATTATTGAAAAATATGAAGTAAAAATATAAACGACAGGGTTGTATTTGATAAAGATATAAGACCAAGAAAAAATAGTGGTATAAAACAATACATGATCCATGGTTTTGGTATAGGTTCATTCGTACAGATATCAGATGAATTATTGTTCAAACATATGCTTCACATTCACTATTCAACACGTTCTAAATTGCATAATAAATCGGCAATAATAAAAATATATTGGTCCATTTAACAAACTGCTTGACATAAAAATCTCTATAAATAACAATTTGAAAAGAAATCAAATATGCTATCAAATCCCTTCTCCATTCACTCAGACAATTTTCATGTAAAAAATATTTTTTACTATAATATTTTCATCGATTATATAATAATTAAACAATCACGAAGATATATGAAATTTATTAAGAGAATATAATTATTTCTTAATTTGAATAATAAAATTTTAATATTCGGTACGTTTTAAATATATTGTGGGCTTCTGCACTGTTAAGGGTAGTCGGGAAGAACAAAGGAAACAGGACGAGATTTAGGGGATGTGGAATGATAAAGTAGGCACAGATTTAACTTCCGAAGTAGGTCCCTGTGCACTGTCAGAAGTCCAGTCGAAGAAATCCCGGAATTGGATTAACGAAGTTTATTGTCGTTAATTTAACACGGAATTCTATCGGAATCGTACATGGTTCTACTGAATGGACCCGAGAGAAGCTGGAAACTGTCTTACAAAATTTCAAAGCAACGGACTAGTTGAGTAACTAATTAACAAGAACTATTAGTCTCTTCTCCATTCTCTTGGAACTTCGAAACTTCGCAGGACAACGGAGATTACCGTAAATTTTTCATTTAATTGGAAAAATTAAAATGCTCACAAAAATATAAAAATTTCTATTTCGAAAATTTTTTTTAAATTGATATACGAAAAATTAATATATGTACGTCATAAATTCAATTTTAAGTATATGAAATATTTGTAAAACAAATTTCACTTCATACATTTCATACATCATAAACAATATACGAGTATTTTTATATTTTTATCGTCTAACAATTTTTCGAAAAGTCATATGTATTGAAATTTACCGTTAATTTTTGCAATATATAGTTGTACTAGCAATAGACAATGTTAATAAGACAGTAATGTATATTTGAATGGAAATTTGGACAGTTGCAGAAAAATGTTTTCATTTTTATATGAAAATGTTTCATATGAATTGCAGTAATTTTATGTCTTTAGTCTCGAACTTTTTGGTACCATTTTTCTGCGGGATCTCAACAAAATAATAAATTATTTTCACACGATATAAACTCGAAAAAGTAAAAGTTTAAAAATAAAAAATATTTCTGTTTGAAAAATTCTCTCAGAAATTGTTATATCAGGATGTAATGTACGTACATATGCTTATACGTAACTTTTTCGTTTCAATGCTTATGTAAAAATGTTAATATTCTTTTATAAAGGTATTTCATATGAACAGCACGTTTGTTTCACAAATCTCTTCAGAAATAATACACAAGAACGATGTATGTGTTTGGATGAGAATAATAATGCATATTTAGCTACCAATTTTAATATTTGCATAAAATTGTTTCTATTTTTGTACCAAAATGTTTCACACGAAGCAGAATGTAGGTCATGCAGTTCGAGCATCAGACTTGCTGACCTTATTTCTTTAAAATGACCCTAATTCATAAGAAAACGCAGTATGACAGACGAGCTCGACTGGATAGCGGAAGGACGTGTCCCAAAAGCCCCGAAGTTTTACGTTGAAAATCCCATAAGTGAGACTCCATAGCTAGCTCAAGCTCTCGGGCAAAGTAGTCCAGCTACCCAGTCCTTCCTCTTGCCTTTTTGGCATTTGTCGACGTTCAGTACTTCTTTTAATAGATTCTACCGACGATGTTGCTTGGTAGAAGTTACTGGTAAAAGTCGCTTTAGATTATTATAGCCCCTACAGTTGTTATTGTGGAGATCACGTAACCGCGTCCGGCCGGTAACGGCCGCTTCCGCGCATCATGGCTCTGCGTTAGGCTTCAACGGAATAAAGTAACACACGACGTTTGGTTTCCGCTTATATGGTCCACGATAACAAAAGAAAGTCCCTAGGTAAATTATGTCTCGAAAAATATTACTTTAGTTTATAGTAAAATATTACTTTAGCGATGGCTTGGATTGGTGTAATGCCTTGTTATGGGAAGGTTTAAAAATTATTTACGATATTTAAATTATAATCCATGGTTTGTGGATTTTTCAATTGCTTTCGATGCTTCTGTTTTATATCACGATGCATTTTCCTAAGTAAATTGTCATATTACTGGTACTATTTGAACTATGGGGTATAATGGGATGGGATAAATTGATTTTAAAATCGTTCATGATGTTTGAGGTATAGGTAGATTTTTTAATTATTTGTGATATTCATATAATTTTTAATTCCTTGTCGTGTTTGAGTTTTATAATAAAATTATAAAAAATTGAATTTCTGCACTGTTACTAGAAAGTATTGAAATATTTGTTACCTCGAAAGGGATGGTATTTTATAAAAGCTTTGTGATAAATACTGAATCGTTGACCATAGATTTGTTAACGTGATTCAAATGCAACAGCCATGCTGATCGATTATAGCTAGTAAATAAATGAAAAGTTATCGATCAAAACTGAATAGATTAAATATAATAAATAAAAAGTAATAAAAACTACGAACAATAGTTATTAGAAATAAAATAATAACAAGATTGTCATAATAATTTTTTGACTGCGAGGCTACCATTACAGGATCTTCTTAATTTAATTAAACGATTATTAAACTTCGTGTTTATTTTTTCACTATTGACCATTGCCCTATATCACTGTATCGTATATGATGCACAATAAATAAGTGAAATTACTTAATTTAAAGATGCCATCTTTTGCTTTGTATTCTATGATTCACAATATGAAAATCATACGTTGTATAAATTTCTTAACGAAACAAATACCAATTAAAATTAATTCAAGTTAATCTGTAAATATCAAAAATTTAATAATTTAACTCAAAACTGTCAACTCAAAATCACAAGAAATTGCAGTGACTATTTATAACACAACTTGTTTGAAAATTAACTGAAAATTAATAATAAATGGCCAATTTAGATTAATCTGTTAATATCCAAATTTAATAATCTAATTCAAAACTGTCAACTCAAAATCACAAAAAATTGCAGTGACTATTTATAACACAACTTGTTTGAAAATTAACTTAAAATTAATAATAAATGGCAAATTCAGATTAATCTGTAAATATCCAAATTTAATAATTTAATTCAAAACTGTCAACTCAAAATCACAAAAAATTGCAGTAACCATTTATAACATGACTTGCTTGAAAATTAACTGACAATTAATAATAAATGGCCAATTTATAATTTTTATTTCTATTTCCCAGCGTTCATATAGGAAAACAATTGGTTATGATAATTTGTGTGGTGGTTTAATTCCAAATCAAGTTCCTTAAAAGATGCAGCAATCGAAAGCTAAAATGGAAAACAAAAGGATGTGGGTATGGAGTAAAAATAGATAACCAAGTATGCGGTGAATGCCAAACAGAATAATAGCGCCAGGAATTTCAGGCAGGTCAGTTCTAATTGAGATACGCAGTACTCAATTGTACAGAAAATTAAAACAATGACTTTATAGCCATCTTTTCAGCACCACGAGATTGGATTTCTGAAATTGAATGGCTATTATTCGTGTTAACGATAATAGCTGAATTTCTCGCTATGTTTCTGGATTATTTCGATATCCTTTAAAAATTTCTGAAAGATATTAAACATATAATAATTGTAGAAATTTTATTTTATAAATTGAGCACAGATGTATAGGTATTAGAATGAAATAATTACATTAATATTAAAATTGAAATACATGATAAATCTCAGGGTTGTGTTGGTACAATTGAAGGATATTTCAATATTTATTTTATACGATATGATATTGTAAAATATACACTTGAGAGATTTCTCATTTCGTAAGATAATTCTATTTTTATTTTATACGATGATAGAAATATTGAAGTATGTAAATTATTATTTTCTGTCCTTTTAGATATTATATGAATACTTGGACAATTTTTGGTTGTAGTTCTTGGTTCAAATTCTTCTTGTTAACTGAAATTTTTATATATCGTTAAATTATTATCGCAAACAAGAAGAAACATTTACTATATTTTTAAATGATGAGAAAGGTACACGTAAAATTAAAATTAAAAATATAGGAATTAATCTTTATTAATACAAAACAAGCTGACATTTTGTGAAATTCGTAATTACCGTATGTAATGAAAAATTAAATTATAAATAAATAAATAAAAAATAAATATAAATAATATAGATAATATAAATTTTATCAAATTTTAACGCAGAAGTATCCGTCCATGGATGTCTATGTTAGTTAAAATACATGCAAATGAACATAACAAAATATTATATACAACAACTAAATGATGTACACGAAATTTATGGATTAGTTTGGTCTAATGAAATCAGTTTTAATTTTTGATGATATTTTGTTGAGATTGTTGATTAAGAAGAGTAATAATAAGATCCTCTATAGCACCAATATCTCTAAAAGTAGCAGAAATGCTTTTTAAATCTTGTCTAATTGTAAGTGTCATTCTTCTATCACTTACCTCTATTTTAATGTTCTATCTATATTTTAAATTATATATTACATGCCTGTATATATATAGGTGATCGTTTAAAATTAACACGAAATATTATTCCATCTCAATAATTTCAAGTTGTTGATATTTGCACTGTTATTCCTGCATGCCCCATGCTATTTATTATTTGCTCCCCAACTCAGTTGGTCCTGACAACTTCACATCAGTATAAAAAAGTATATCATTGAATATTTGGTTTCATAAATCAAGCGGAATTTTCCTATATCATCTTTCCTTTCCTCACATGTGTTTCCATAATTTAAATATTCGCGATGTTTTAAGTATACTGACATACCAGTAAATGAAAAATGCTGAATTCAAACTCTTCTATCTTTTTAACGTGTTTATGTTTACGTAATAATTTGGCTTCAAATATTTGTGCACGATGAGTATGGAGAAACGTATGGCAATTATGCACCAAAAATTTTTATTACGTTTTTATACATAATAATATTTTAAAATATTTATTACAAATTTTGCAATGAATACGTTTATCATTATACTCAGTAGTAACAAAATTTTTCAGTAAAAGACAGTAGGCTATTCTGAATCGCTAAATTTATAAAACGTTATTAAAAATAACTTTAATAAATAAATTCATTTATTCTGACGATTTATGATATCATTTAGGTAATGGAATTAAAATGCAAACATGTTTTGTTATATTTCTATAATTACTATAAATTACACATTTTCATTATCTGTATTAAATAATTATAATATGAGAATTTTGCGATAGACAAAATTAATTTGATAAGAAAAATGTCCTAAAAGAACACGAATTATATATTTATTCATAGCAAATAAAATATTCAATAATATATTACATATGCCTCTAAACACAAAACATGAAATATGTACATCGTAAAAGAATTGCAAAATAAAAATAAAATTTCTATAATTCTCCGATCATGAAACATATTTCTGTCCAGGTTTCGTTATCTGTTTTATACAAAAATATGGTATAAACATTGTTAACTGTGTCAGAAAAATGACACGTGGTATTGACAAAAATATTCGAAGCTTAATAATACCAACTATATTTTTAACGCAGATGTACGTGATCAAAACGATCAGTTCCGAATCATCTAAATGTATACCTGACCTAGTCAGAGGAACAGGAAGCTGCCGAGACCGCGAGGAGTCAGCCATTCGTGATTGAAATCCCACAGAATGTCTATTACAGAAACGATATTCTCGTCGTTAGGAATGACGTTGATATTATACCGAAACGAGGTAAAGACAGATCACGGTTGATTCATCGGATGATAATCGCTGATTTGGAAACGCAGCCGTCTGTCCGCCTGTTCTAAAATCGTTGAAATTGATCCGATCCAATTTATCCTCGCCTTTGTCTATTTCCGCTTCAATTTCTATGTAAATCGACTTAAGATTCGGCTCTCGCTGGCGGTTCAGGGGACGCGAACCGCAGTCGTTCCTTTCAATCTCGCAATGGTAAATCCGCACCACCATCTGCACCACTCGTTAGCGATCATTCCTGGAGCGGGAGCAGTTTTCCGCTCGGCAATCTCTAACTAACGACGCCATCAGGGTTTATTCCGCATGACACCGAGCTAACCTACTGCTGGGCCCAATTTACCAACGTCTTCGTCGCGAGATTATATATCGGCAACGTTATTTACGAGGAACCACTTGTTACTTCGGAGTAACGAGTGACTCTGCAGGCCAAAAGTCGGCCTATCTCTTCGCCAAAAGCGGCACCCCAAGTGGCTAACTTAGAGTAGTGATGACGAATCTATGTCAGGGGTCAGAAAATTTGATTGGCACGTCAATGATATACAGGTGATTCAAATTCTTACTATTAATTTAATTTTTGTACTCTCAGGTAAAATGAATATTTATTGTATGTCGTCACTAGGTCGGTCTTGCTTGGCAACGATTAGTGACGGACAGTCTTTTGAGAAAATTATGTCACTAGGTCGGTCTTGCTTGGCAACGATCAGTGATGGACAGTCTTCTGAGAAGACATTAGATAGACTCCAAATCGGCTAACTTTTCCTTTATCCCTTACTCACTCATATCTCCCTATTGCTCGCTCCAACCCCGATCTTACCTACATTATGCTAATCTTCTCTTAACCTTCGATCTGTAGATAACCCTCACTTACTTGCTAATTCTCATATAAAAATTGCCAATCATCTCAAAATCATTCTTCTGCTAGTAGTCGGTTTGGAGTGTCACTGTAAAAAATCTGGCACGTATTCGTCCCTCTCAAAGTTCCCATGTAAGTTGTAGCGAAAATAAATACTTACTTGGAATACAACACTCCTTCTCTTTCCAATAGAGTCCTCATTCAACTAGATTTCTCACTCCTCCAATCCAACACACCTCTTTCTTTCTTTCTCTCTTCTACTATACATTACACAAAAGTAACCTGACCCATACCATACTCTATTCGTTACAGGCATACCCGTTCCCATATCAACAATTTTAACCTAAATAATAAATTGCTCACATAATCATTTCATATACTTGCCGCATTCTTTGTTCCATAGAAACATCACTCACTTTCACATCATGACGTATTATAAAGTAAGATATTTTTAGACTTCATCAGGGTGCGATGGTGAAAGTCCATTAGGGTCAAATGGTCCCGTAGGAAACATCCCTAATCCCAAGTGCAAAATCACAAATCCTAAATGCTGAGTAATTCTGGGTTTGGTATTCATTTGTTTGCTTGTTTATTATAGTTAAACTTCGTTCTTACCTCAGATCACCGAACACGAGGCATCGTTCAGAAGCGTAATTTAGGGAATTAGGTTTCAGCACTTAGTACTTGGGACTTGACAATAGGCTGCAGGAGGTCGGGGTCAGGTCATATGCGTTGACTCCGAGCAACCCCGACCTTCCCGGTCATAAACCGAGGGTGACGTCGGTCACCCCTCGGTAAGGGTCGCCATGAGGGTGTTCCTCGAAGGGCCTCACGTCAATGGAGGAGTCTCCTCCACCTTGGTGAAGGAGGAAATTCTTCTTTCGGGGGTTGCGGATTCACGGACCAAAGGCACACCCTTGGTCCCGCGAACCGCCAATAGCAAGGGTGGATTCAAAATCCATGTCCAGAGGTCAAACGAAGCATTCATTCAATCATTCAGTGAGACAGTCAGTCAGTCAGTCGGTTTGAGCTGGGTTGAAATCGAGTTAGTCAGAGTTAGCCCTTAGAGAGACTGTTCGTGCTTAGCCCTTACGATCGCTGTGGACGGAATACTTTTCGCTCATGCGAGCTCTGTTGATTAATTGTTCAAGGCGCAACTAACAAGTTATTATTGTAATTCTTTTGCAGCGGGTTAAATAATAAAGGAACGTTATTTTCAAGCATCAATTATCTATTAGAATCAATAAAATTTACAATATAACTTAACATAAAAATAAGGAACAAAAACTAAACAAAAATTGATAGTTTATTTGTGTATGATAAATTTTTTTATATTGTTAATATTGTTATACGTATACTATATTGTTAATACGTTACTAATGATACTCGGAACAGATATACAAAAGAATAAATCCATCCTCGCGTCTATTATTTGTTCCATCATTTGTATTTTTTTACTAGCGTTGCTAAGAAACACGCATATATTTGTCTCACATAAGCTTGCATGTAATACTATTACATAGAAGACCGAAAAAATTTGACAACGCATATACGTGTCCACTGTCCCTGCTGGTGACTTTCGTCGGACGCATATATGCGTCCATAGCGCTCTAAGGGTTAAAGTCTAGATAGCTCTAGTGTAAAGTCCAAATTTAACTCTAAGTCAGCCCTTAATCAGCGAAAATTGAGTCTAAATATTCTCCAGCGTAGTAGAGACTGAGTGACTCTACAATAATCCATGGTAACTAGTATCACCGATGCAATCCATACTCGAGATGATACCTACAGAAAATACATAAACTCCACATATGTAAGCCATTTGCACTTTGCCAAATCAACTCCACCATTGGAAACGATAATTTCCCATTCTGAACAGTGATAACACGATGACCCACATCATAATATCCCTAGAATTCAAGATGGAAATGCATTGTCTCTCACGTGGTTGGCGCAGGCGTTACCAGTGTAATCCATCAAAACATCGTCTATACGATCAGGCTGTGTAATCAACGAACCCCATAAATTACACGTGCCAATTAACACGACATTGTCTAGCATGCCTTGTATAGCAATTCCGTAGTGACCTGAAAAATCGTGACGCATTAAATATCACGGGTTATCGTATCAGGCTGAAAAGGCTAGGCTGCCGCGATGGCTCATGAAAAGGGGAACAACTTGTCATTCTTACAGGGGATGCTCGCCGCGCCGTGAAAATTCAAAATACGAGAGATCCATTCTCATAGATCCAAAGAGATCATCCTTAATTGCACGTTGCTGTAACCTTCCCCGTTTCGCCGACGTCACTTCTTTACTCTTCTCTTGACCGAGCTATCCTCATGAATTTACGATCTCGTACTTTTCCTCTTTCCCATCTCCTTTTTCTCCTTTTTTATCTTTCTCGCTTCCCCTCCACTTTTCTCTAGCCTTTCTCTATCCTGCTGGTATAAATAATCTAAAATGTCTACTACGTACTTCCCTAGATGGGTAGATTATACGGATGAAAGCGCTTCTATCGACTCCAATATGGATAGTTGCTCGCAAAATTGAACGCTTATTTGTATACCTACTAGGTGAAAATTTATAGGCAAGTGAATATATACAGTATGTAATAGTGAGCATGTAATAGTGAGTAAATGTGAGTGTACACAGGGTATGTAATATTCCTATGCGTTGGGAGATAATTCGTCAGTTGGTTTGGAAATTGTAAAACGTATTTTTGTGAATCAACTGGTAGTATTTTTAAAATATCTAGTTGAAGACAGAGGTATTGGTGATGTTTTTAAAATATCTGTTTAAAAATAGAGCTGTTTTAGTGAAATAAAATTGAGAATTGATGATGAATTTTTTAAATTATACACATAAAAATTAGTCGAAATACAAATTTAGTTGTGTAAATAAAATTAGGAAGATGTGTAATATTTCATCTTTCTTTATTGAAAAAATTTGGCTCGTGAAATTTGACTTTTATACTATGAAGATTAAAATTCTATTCATATGTAAAACTAAACGATAAGATTTTTCATATAATTTGTTTATTATATGATACATAATATATCATAATATTATGAATCACATGTGTACGTATGTAATATAGTGTCAGTCAAATACTTGCAATTTTTAATTTCTTTAAATTGATTGTTCATTGAAACATATGAATTTTAATATGTACAATGTTACAAGTGCCATTTTCTGTCTGTAACTTGCAATGGCACTATCGATTCATCGAAATTTACTCGGTCGTGCGTGCTATTTCTGGGTAATCATGCTTTTCCTGGTTGTTTTCTCATGATCTGACCTAGAAACACTTCTATCCGAGTAGATAAAAAATTATGGACCACAGCTACTCTTGTCTGTCAATCCGTCAGGAACGTCAAGTTCTTGGACTCTCGTAGAGTTGGATTTTGGAACTTGGATTATAGCACGAAACAAATATATGAGCCGTTTATTTTGAAAGTGGCCTAAGTCCATTTATACTTAAATTGAGATAGTTAAGGGTTTGTGTTTCAATGCAATTAAAAATACACGTCAGGATACTAATGAGTCATACTGCTTAAGTGTATCTAAATAAGTTAAATTTATAGTTCCTATTAAAATAATGACAATTATTAAGCGAATAATATACGTTTTCTTACCAAGAACGGAGTTAGGCCACTTTCAAAATTAACAACCAGATTCCTTATAAAATTTGAAAGAGTCCAAGTCCATTCAACATAATTTAAGATGCTTCAAATTGAAAGAAACAATACTCAATTTATTTTATATATCTTTACAACACTTCGAAAACATAATTTATGCGATTCAAAACATTTTTTAACTACATAAATTACAAAACAATTTACTGCTCATCTACATTTTGTGTGTGTGAAAGGGATTTGAAGAAATCACGATGTTCCGGTCGTTTTGTTCTTCCCCATGGGTGAAATAATTTCTAAAATTTAATATTAAATTTTGAGTTTTATATTTAACTGTAAGTATGTATATTGCGTAAATTTTTTTTTACTGCATTAATTAAACGTACTGATTATTCAACTAAAGCAATTGTCCGAAAATTGAGATTAACTTGTTAAATACTAATTAATTAAAATTACCTTCATCACTGCCTTCGGACATTATCAATAATGAATATCTCAATTTAAGTATAAATGGACTTAGGGCACTTTCAAAATAAACGGCTCAGTTATTGAACTACCTCTGAAAACTTGTGTCCAAAATTATCGTATTTACTCGAAATATAAGTAACCTCAAATACTTTATTGATAAATAACTTGAAGTTGTACGTGTAACCACGGGCAACCGGAAATAATTGACAAATGGGCTTAGGCCACTTTCAAAATAAACGGCTCATATGTATATCTTTAAACTAATGCAAAATATTTAAGAATAGTTGGTCTCACACTTTGCAATCGCAATTTTGAATTCTCTTTATATCCTGTCTCTCTCTCTTTCTCTCTTGATACTCCTTTTTATCTGAAAAGATAATTCTATTACCTTTGAGGTCTCTCACACTCATTCCCGACACGTTCTTCCCTTTGCCTGGCACTCATGCAAATCACGTAATTACCCAACGTACTACGATATTTACACTCGTCGACTCTTACGACACCACGCAGTCATACTGTCTAATGCACTCACACATCACTCGTATCCTTCCGCATCTTATTTGTATACATTGAAACCCAATTCCACAGATTTTTAAGTACAGACGTCCACTACGAATTACAGGCTATACACATTGCGTACTATACACTGCTTATAGTAAATTTAATTGTGAGAAGGGTAGTTCGTTTGTAACCTAATTTTCCTTGAGAGCCCTTCGTGATACATTTACCTTGATAGACGTTGACATCTCGACCACTGATAATTTTAGCCAATGAGAAAAATACGTGTCCTCTATTTTTATGATTACATAAGTTAGGGTTAAAGGTTCACAACGTATGTTACCTTTGGATACTTTAGATGACGAATATAAGGAATAAGAGATGTTGTTTTATTCTAATATATATTTATTACGATCTAGATGAGACTTAGGGGTAAAGTATTAACTAAAAGACTCAGTTGAAGGAAAATGATCGTAAATTAAGGAGTAATCCGTGAGAGGAGAGCTCCTTTCTATACAGCGCCCCCTATTTAGCTCCATGTAGCATGTGAAATACGATAGCTATATAGATCAAATATTTCATTAATATTTAATTAGTATTGTAAGATGGCAGAACTGGTCTTGAGACACCGAAAATTATCGAAAGGACAAGAACACAATAACACAAACTCAAAACTCGTAAACTGATTTAACTTAGGAAAAGAACGCCAAGATAACGAAATGAAAACACACAAGGACGCACTCTTTTAAAACTCTCTTTCCAACACCAAGCGACTCACGCTTGTGCTGGTCACAACCAATTTCTAAGGACTCTGTTTTGGTTGTCAAGGTCCACGCTTTTATGCTTTCCTTAACCTACGCTTCACCTCCCCGTAGAGGAGTTACGCAATTTAATTTTGTTATATAGAATAACTTTTCGATTTGCATCTAGGAGATATGGATCGGTTTACAATTTGTTTTTGTTGGCAATAGCCGATTCGCGATTTCTTTTGGTATCCTACGTAACTGATTTATGATCACGCAACTAACACTCTCACGTCAACTCTTCCTTAAACTCCGTAAAAGACTGTCTTAAGACACCCCTTGCACCCTTTGCGGACGGAGCGGTCTTGAGTAAATTAATATATTAAAATCTATGTCAATCATTACCACAGGAGGCACCTTGGTGGATGCTGACAGATTTAGAGATTGAGGAAACTCTGGTGGATGATGGCGGGTTGATTGTAGGTGTTGGTTTAACCCTCTACTACTGACGTGTATTGCGATTGATTCTGTGTGGTATCTCTTCGTGTAATTGACATCTTTTATGCACTCTTTGACCGTGGAACATTTCAGATTTAAACGTATTCTTATAACTCGTTGTAGCGTCCTACGGTATCGAATCTCTTCGATTTCAAAGAACGCTTATCACGCGCCAAATTAATATTGCGTGACTAGTTGTGATAATAAGGATCCAGAATGCGTGTGGTCAAAGAGAGTGTTTATTTACAGAAAAGCGTAGAATAGTTATAACGTAGACGTTAACGGAGTACCGTTTCGAACACGCGATTGTATGTGTAATTTAGATGTTTGAAGGATCGGTGCCGAAGACGAACTGACTTCTCGATTTTGCTCTATGCCCTGTCTCGTCGTGTTCGGTCCGGTGTTTTCTCTAGTTCAGTTCTGATTGGGTAAAATAGATGTTGGTGGTGGAGAGGTAAAGAGTTTTAATTGGACAGAGGGTGTGACATAAGGACCTTTGGCTAAGGAGTAGGAAACTGTCAAGGAGCCGATTTCTGATGGTCAATGACGTGATTTATAAGTGCCGTCCGTCCGTCGCTTGTTGGGTCTGTCACAAGTGGGTCCCATCTGTCGCGTCTGGTACTAGTAAAATTCCTAATTTTGCGTTACCTTTATAAGCTTAATCCGCTAGAACGGCGTTGAGGCACATCGAACCTCCGGAATTGCAGTCGCGGTATAAAATATAAAATAAACCGTTAGGTCTGTTAAAAGTGTAAGCCTTAATTATAAAATCATATTCTAAACACGCTCTCCGGGACGGAACACTCGTTAAACGCCACCTCGGTTTTACATGTCGTTCCGTTCACGCCACAGTTAGTCGCCATGCGGGTCCTTCCGGACCGTACGGACCGACGAGGCAAAGTGCAAAGTCTAGCGCTGGTCCCTAGGGACCGGCATAGCGTTTAACACGTTAAGTGCCCAGCCCGTTTTGCTTGCCGTTCCGTTCAGGCCCAGACTCGGCCGTCAAATGGGCCATCGTTGGCAGGCGAAGTGTTCATAAAACTCGGAAATACTGTATCAATTGTTATAACAGGAATTCCCAAACTTAGGTCCAAAGATGGCGAAGAATTTAACCACTTGCGCTATAAAGACGTGCCACGCACGTCGAGATGATTTTGTTCCAAAGCCGCCAGCGACGTGTATGCCACGTCAATGTAACGCCTTACCGTATGTTATATTGTAGAGCACGGCATGGCAACCGAAAGTTAAATCGTAGTGCAAGTGGTTAACACCAAAATTTAGCACCTTTTGGTCCTAGTTTGGGTCGGGCCCGAACGGAAAGTCTAGCGCCGGTCCCTGGCCACTGGCGTGGTGCTTAACGTGTTAACATGTTAAACTCCGTAGAGGACTGTAAAGGACTTAAAACAGCCTTTGCACCCTTATTTAACCCTTTTGGTACTACTGCAGCCCAATGGCGGCGACCATGAAACGTTCTCTAGGTACTACTGTCGCCTATTGGCGGCATCCACGGAACGTCATCGATGACTGTCGCGGTCCGAATGAAAAGTTTTGTGTCAATCACGCTCGAGATTTCTATGAATACCGCAAAACACGTTTTCGTGGCTTCCATTGCCACCATTCTTGTGGAAAACTTCCTCGTACTACGAATGTACTACCGCGGCCAGCTCCTCCGTACTGAATGGGTTAAACCCACTCTCTCTACTCTTGCTTTCTTTCTCGTTTCTTTCTCGTCTTTCACGCGATCTGGGCCTCGGTTGGCCAGGTACTCCAAACACTGTGACGCATCCCTAACTTTCGCTCCTTGTTCGCACTCGATATAGTCATAAATGTTCTGTTCATACGATCCTTGCACGCAGTCACTCGTCCTTCCACGTGTACTCTAGATATCATCCTGAATCATTGGGCCTGAACCCTAAGCTATTATCCATCATCAGCTAGGTAGGCCCAAGTGTTTCCTTGCATTCTCTGTCAAACCCTAGCATTCCTTCACGTATTTTGGGAGTTACTACCTATCGTGACGAATACATCATCACAAATGGATGATACCAACAGCTCCTCTCACTTGTCTCCATTGGATTGTAGAATCTACCCATCTGCTGGCAGAGAAATGGTCTTTTGGTCGATATTGTGATAGATGTCATTCGAAAAGCATCTGTATTATCGACTCCAGTTTACAGCTATGTGTCCCGATAGTATTATCTCACTCTGACAGTATTAACCCTTTGTGCTCGACGATTTTTCGGCTAAAGAAGGGTACGAGTTGAAAAATTTACGTAGAATTATTTAATTTTGATACCTCGCACACTGTTACATTATTTTAAATTTGATATATTAATTAATATCGAGCTTCGAAATTATATCAAGTAGAGACTGAATGGCGCCTCTCGAGTGCAAAGGGTTAACTTTTCGTAGATGAAGACTGTCTGTGCACTGTAACATCTGACATTTGCTAGAAAAATGTTTCAGGATCTATTATATTATGGTAGACTAAAATGTTGTTAACTAACTTCACAAATTGAATCCATTTGAGAAATATACGAGAGCTTAATTTAGCTTAATTTAGTATCGATTTATCGTCTTATTATTATCAGGAATGATACACAGTTGCTGAAGAATTAACAAAGGAGGGTCTGTAAGTATCGTCACGTTACTAATTAAACTACATGAATTTCTTCCTTTTGGAAATCGCAAATTTCAGGTTAGGCAAAGTGAAAATTGGAAAATTCTGTAACTTTGTGTTCTAATTTGAAGAGCACGTAGATGTATGGCAGGGTCGTCAGTCTCGTACGATGGAGTGCAAACTTCATTGCCCCAGTTGTTGGACTATTTCACACGATGTTTGAAATTAAAGACTCAATTCGACCAACTGCTGCTGAATAGTTTTGTAGCGATTCACAGAATTCTCGTTTCCTATCGTCCTTTATCGAATGATTCAAATAGAATTTTATAACAATTCTCGTGTAATTCTAAAACGATTCTAACTGGATTCTGACTTAAAAGACTCGAGCGATTGTCTTTTACGTATTTTTCGAGCGTAATTCCCTAATACGGATCTGCTGATTGGTTTCTTAGAACGAGAATAATTTTCAATCAGCATGCATCTAGAATACCCTTCAATGTGCCTTCAGTGTATTTGAGAAAGTGGTTGTTTGAGAGAGGTCAGAGGGGAAAAATATGAAACGTATATATTTGTTCCAAGTTAGGTAGGTTACCTTTGTACGAAAAGCGCACACATGAAGCTTACAAGGAGAGTACAAGTCCTCGAGGTTATGGATTTAGTTGAAGCTTTGCAGGTTTGTAGATTTCGTCATGCAGTTCAAGCACATATATCATTATAGCCGCGAATACAATTAATTGGCACTTTTCACTAATACAATATGCATTCGAATATCTTTTTAACTTACTTGGAATGTCGTGCCGGTATTTTGTTCAGCCCTTGATTAGAATAGACCCAGAAGACCGTTAGGGTCTTCTGGCAGCCAGATTCTAATTGCTGTTTTAGTTCAAGTTCCGTGTCCTTTCTATCTTCATTTTCAATGCATTTTCAAACAATTCTTTATTTCCCTCGGGTCACCGGACACGAGGCTTTCTTTAGCCATTAATGTTAGAAAGCAGGCAACAGCACTTAGGATTTGGCTGACAATAGGCCTGCAAAGAAAGGGACCAGGCCATGTGCGATGTCGCGACTTTCGGAGCCATAAAGTAACGGGTCCTTCAGGAAGGATCACGAATGTGCGGGTGGCCCACCAGCAACCCCCTTTGAGGGAGAGGCTTCCTCCACCGGCAGACCTGGTCGCGGAAGACGGTCCTCCCTTCTTTGGGGGCATCTGATTCGCGGACCGAGGGCCCACCCTCGGTCCTGTCAACCACCAATGGGAAAACCGATTTCCCTTTGGAAACCACGGGCTCCGAAAGATCGTGCATCGCACAAGTTAGTTAGGTCAGTACCAGTCAGTCAGCAAATAACATTCGAAGAGTTCAGAAGAGTTAACCGGAATTATTACAAAATATACAGTCCACTATAAACACAAGTTCCTCAAGAGATTTGGTTCGTCATTAATCGTCGCCAATTGCGGACGACCTATTGACGATATACATCTATAATATAGTGAAAAAATATACTTTTCACTTTTACTGACATAACCTCAATATTTAAATACTTTCTTAAACAAACGTCGACTGACAAGGAGAGTGCAAGTCCTTCGGATCATAGATTTAGTTGAAACTTTGCAGGTTTGTAGATTTAGTCATCCAGTTCAGAAAAATGTACCATTATAAGGGCAACTACATAATGGTTTACCGAGATATTTATGATTAAAGTTTTATTATTACTATCATTACTAATAATGGTGGCTCGGGCTTCGATCCCATCCGTAATTAATAGTTCTTTTTCCAACCTGCTTTTATTTTGTATTAATTTTTCGCCCATGAAAACAAATAATTTATGTATGTATTTAGTTTTTAGAATTAATCGATTAACGACGCCAATGAAAAGCTAGTAAAAAAGTAAAAGCCTTCAAAAGAAATCACGAAATTATTTCGAATTTATATTTATATATTGAAATTTCTATCATTTTGTTTTCAACAAGTTGTTTGAAGTTACGTTCATATTTTCCTCGGATAATGATCCTTTTCATTATCTCACAATTTTATACATTTTTACCATTAAAAATCACAGAGGAAAATCCAAGTAAACATTTTTAAATTTAATCCTAGTTATTAACAGACTAAAAAACATTAATTACAAAGAAATAAATAAAGATGCTGAAAAACTTTTCTTATCATAATTTTCACGAGAAGGATGAAATTAACATTCGGAATTCAGTAAATTGAGATATTAATCCTTTTGTACTTCTAATTATTTTTCTTACTTATGTTCTATTCTCTTGTTCAGTAAACAAAAATCAGAAAATATCGAGAATAACTCCATACAGGAGTTCCTGTAGGAGATGGTTATTCAACAAATGTACCTTTTGTGAGTTTGCTGTTTAACAATTATATATTTATTACAAATTATAATATACACACATCGCAACAAGATTACAACGATTAAGTATGTGTAAATTTCTCTTAATACTATTATTATCTCGTCACTTTCACGTTTTTCATAACAAATTGACTCTCTTCGCAACATATTGGCTCTGACCTATAACAATTGCACGATACCACGCATTCTAGATCTTTCACTCGCACTTCCAAAAGCATACATATCTACATTCGTGCCATCACTCTACCCCACACACTCGCATTCACACTAATAAAACCAAATCCACACCCTTCACAGACCACCAAACCGATTAACTCCATATTTTGAATTATTTAATTATTTAAATTATTTATATATTTGAATTAATTTATATTCAAATATATTACATTTGAATTAATTAATTATTTGTATTATTTAAATTTAGTTCCAAAACATTTGTTTGATATTTAACTCTTCGTATGTAAAATAAATTCTTAGTCTTTTATTTTGCGAAATTAATCCGTAAAATCCATAAAATCGAATGGATTTAGTCCGTAAAAATTCCGTACCGAATATCGTTGAAATATCGTGCGTTACAAAAAGACGAGAAGCGTATCGAAATGACAGGTTATGATAGCGTGTGTGCATCAGCACTCTCGTGCTATACTGCTACTTTTTAACGCGTGTGTAAATATGTAAACGCACATATATCGGTGGTTCACAGCAGCAAAGACTGTTCGATCAGCTTTGACGCGAGATCGACGGAATAAGTCGAGTCAGTTTAACGGGTACGTAACTTTTCCGATTATGTCTTTTAGAGCAGCACGAGCGGCATCGAGTTTAATACCGCAGAGGGTGGAGAGAGAGTCGTAATACGAAATTATGTGTCGATAAGGCTCTTCGTCTTTCCGTGTGCGCTCGCTCATAATTCAAACACGTGTACCGTCGCGTAGTTTCAGCTTACCTTCTATATGGCGCAGGGGAAACGTATTTAAAACGTGTTATAGTAAAATTTTACAACTTTTTTCGATTTAAGTAACATTGTGCATAGAAATATTCGTTTAAATTCGTTTAAAGAAGAATATCCAAAATAATTTTTGTACAGAGACGTTTATCTTAAATTTTTCTGAAATATTATGATTATGTTCATCAAATGTTAATATTTTTCTTCAATGTTCCTGAGATAAATATTTTTCCAAATTGTTGTGCAGTCGATATATTTATAAAAATTATCATAAGTTAATATGAAATGAAATGTGAGCTGAAATGAATTTATAAAATATGTTTCTAAATAGCTAATATTGTGGTATAAAATTTTAACCACAAGAATGATATTAATATTCTGTATGTATGAAACATTTTTATTTGGTATTACTAAAAATTATTTTTAAATATTCTATATATTTTAAAAATTCGAAACTTAGTATTTTTATAAAATGTTATATCTGCTCTAACCAAATAATTTATTTAACATAAAATTATTGGTTTATAGTGATATAAGTGTCAGTTGAAATTTATGGCAATGTCCAAAGTTTAGATTGTCTGAGTCTTTGCTAGGAGAGAAGATATACCTGTTATTTTATTAACAGTCTTATCTTATTAAAAAATGACGAATTATGGAATTATGTATGTAGCAGGTATTCATGCTCGATGCTAATGACTAAATTTATATTCTTCTACAAAGTGAAATTGACATATGAAATGCAACTAACAATGACAAAGTCACATAGAGAGTTAGGAATATTCGCAGAAGATGGATGAAAATTAATCATAAGCAGACAAGAGTCATAAATGTTTAGCAGTTGAAGCGGTCTAACGGATTTTAGAGCTTTGCCAGAATACGTCTTTGAAACCCAAGAAACTCTTGAGGAGTTTCAAAGGAACTGTCGCAAAGAGGCTTCATAGCTAAGTAAATTATGCAGTACTTCTAATGGGAAATTAGTGGAAGCCGAAAAATTTCTCTAACTTTGTCGGGAATGCACGAAACAATTTATTAAATTATTCATATAGCATAAATATTTTTATAACATGGTCGACTTTAGGAAACCAAATCAATTTTAATTTTAATTTATTTTATTTCATTTATTTAATTTTATCAATTTTAATCAAATTTAATTTTAATTGAATTTATTTCATTTTAGCAAATCAAATAGTCATTTGACGAAAATTAAGCATATCTTTTATCTCTAAGATAAGTATATTAAAATAAAAATCAAATGAAAAGATTACGCCTTTTATAAATGAATAGCCAATAAATTTTGTTCGAATCGATATATATCTTAGAGGATCAATTACATACAAAAATTCGCAAATAGTTACTTCATTTCTTAACTTTTATCGGTGAATATGTATCGTTATCCAGAAAGAAGTGCCATTTTGGGGTGTATAAAAATTGTTCCAAAGGCGTAAAGAGGACACCAATATTGCAGAAAGTGGGAAACAGAGAATACCTGAAACATGAATATACACGAGAAGGGAAAATAACCTGCTGAATAAAAACAATTACATTTCGTTTTTAAATTATCTTCCCACTAACGAAAGAAAGAACTTGTCTGCTGATGAATTTGCCATTGCAATATTAAATAATTACATGAAAAACTTGAATATCGTGTCAACGATGCTACCACAAATTTTGTTCCCCCTTTTCCCATATCGATGTGAGATTTCGATGCACTCAGTAATTAATTCGCACAATAGTACTATAATAATACTGATGGCGAGCGATGAAGGACACTAACAAAGTAGAATTATTTGATTTCGATACCTCGCACACTGTCACATTGCATTAAATTTGATATAAATATTAGTTAATATCAATCTTCCAAATTTTATCTAATGGTGACTGAAACTCACCTCTCGAGTGCAAAGGATTAAAAGTAGTATCGGGGCGAATGGGTATGCGGTCTTAGTTCTAATGGAGGGTATGGAAACGTTTGGGTGGCTTCTCAAGAAGCGAAGGATAGCTGCATCGGGTCCAATTCGGGTTTTCAGGGCGAGAGAACAAACGATAGCGCCAAATATCCTTTTGTCAGGATGTCTGTGACTATGTCCAATGATTGAGAGGGAAAGTCTTTGTATGAAAAGAGAGAGTTTTGGTTTTAAGTAAGGATGCAAGGGTACGAGGCGGTCAGAAGAAGGTAGAAATAGGCAGAGTAGAGAGAAGTCAGAAGACAGAAGGCTGAATGTGTGTGGTAGAGACTTTTTCTTCTGCAACATACGTTTATTAAAGCCTCTGGGTATTTACATAACAAATAACAAATACAACAAATATCCTTAAACGTATAAATAGGAATAGTGGTTAACCTATGTTATAAAACTAAAGACTCTGAGACAGAGTACGCGTAATTTACAGGTAATTTACAGGTAGTTGCACTTATTGCTATATGGGGACGTGGTAAGTAGAGAGCACTTAATCTATGATGTATAAAAATATAGAAAAGGGCAGTAAAAGCTATATTGTTCTGTCGCTGGGTGTGGCAGAGACGTAGTGAATAGAGTGTAATATTTTAGTTAAATAAAACCTGTTTTGTTATGAAAAGAGAGTTGTTGTTTGTTAGACGTGCAGAACTCTGTCTGCATAGGATTAATTTAGCCAAAAATCCTACAATACTGTCACTTGTAATATTGTCCATTAATAGTATTTAACCCTTGTACTGCTCACTAGCTAGCGCTAGGTTAGGTTAGATTAGGTTAAAAATTAGTGTATTACTAGTGTACTGCTTATAGCAATTAGTTACAATTCTGTCCCAAGACATAACATACAGTATATTATTTGTATATTATATTTTTAAAATATAATGGGTCTTTTTTACTCAGCATAATTAGTATGCAAGCGCAGATGAGCTTTGAAAATGCAAGACATTGTTCTCACACATTGGTGGCACATTGACACCCAATTTCACCATCGCAAAAAGGTTAATTAAGTGTCGAGTAATACTTCATTTTATAGATTGTTAGAGGCGCTGGCATGGCCTTGAAGTTACTTTATGGATGCAGAAAATCAGGATTCCGAGTCATATAAATTGCTGGGACCTAGCGTCTGCACCGTGAATGACTATAGACATGTCATGAATGCTTGACGTGGCGCACGAGCAATTCGTGGGCATGGGGTCCGTTTCCCCTTGGGCCTAGTCCCTTCGTTGACCTGCATCACCTCACCACCTTGTTAACCTCTCGGTTATCGAGGTGAGTAGGACGTCTGAGATCTTCAAGGTCTACCCTACTCGCAGTTGTCCGACAGTTCCCTAGTCACATCATCGCGTATTTTTCTGTAATTTTTTATAAATTTAATTATGGTAAATATGTATTAAGATAGAGAAATTTTAAGAACATTTTCATTTTGTGAAAAATTAGGTTACACGATATTAAATTGACGTGTTAGGCTCTAGTAAGGATCTAGTGACGAAAAACATTGGTACGCAATTGGATACATTATTGTATGGTATTTTAAGAACATGTTCAAATGACAGTTTTTATTCGAAATGACATTTTTAATTGAGTGGTAAATCGTGTTTACCAATATTTTTGGGGATGAATCAAAATTAGAAAAATTTAATCAATACGCATTTGAAATAAATGGTGTGTACATTTTTACACTTATGCTATTTATAGTATTATAGTATATTTATAATAAGTGGTATAGTAAGGTGTTGATTCAGTTGTAAATTCTTATTTCCCATGCTTTCCTAGTTTCTTGTATTTTTCACTATGGTAGAAATTAAATCAGCACACACTTATACAAATACAGTATATATACTATTTGTTATAAATGCAATTTTTTTAAAATGTATCATTTGTTATAAGCGTGTGCTATAAGTTAGGTACCAATTTATGGTAAACTTTTATTCGACAATACTTTCTCTATTTATTGTATCTTCTGCAGTGGGAAAAATTAAATCAGTATATAGTTTACAATAAATAGCAAATTTTTAAAAATTATCTTTATAATAAATAGGGTAGTAATGTGCTAAAGAAATAAAACTTTATTCAAAAAAAGAAGATATTTTGGAAAAAGAGGAAGGCCGTAGATCTTATTTGTCCTATTATTTTATTCTTATCAAAGTTTGCAGATAGGTATTTTTTTATCGTATTTACATATATATCGGAATGTTTACTGCCCCTTTGTGTTTCGTGTATCCCACTCGTGCAACAACGTTTTGCCACAGGAGAAATGGTCTTCACGAGTGATCGTTCTCAGTGACGGTACACTTAGATGGATACTTGCCTCTTTGGGAATATAAAATATAAAATAGCGAAGCAACGGCAGTAAAGTTGTAGACTGCCATAATCCTGAGAAGATGATAACACTGTCACTAATATAGTTGAAGTTCTTTGACATATTAAAAGTATGAATCATAGAAATATAGGTTAAATTATGTTGGTTCATTATTTGTGGGGATTGTTGATGCATAAATGTAAATATTGTTTTTGTTTTATTGTTATACGCGTTGAAATCATAATATCGTCGAAATCAATTTAATTAAGAATAATTTTATCAAAATGGCACTCTTAACCAGCTATGGTTTATACGTATTGATTTCTACTAAATATTTACTAAATCTGTGAATTTTGTAAATTTGTATATTACCGAATCATCTGAAGTAACAATTTTATCTTTCGATAATGAAGTTTCCTCTATTTATAGTAATTAATTAAATATCCTAAATTAAACTTTGTGAGAAGTATTAATTCATGTTACTTTGCAACAATTCAGACGTTATTAAATTTTATTTACTAAATCTGTCAATTTTGTAAATTTGTAGATTGTCGAATCATCTGAAGCAACAATTTTATCTTTCAACAATGAAGTTGTCTCTATTTATAGCAATTAATTAAATATCCTAAATTAAACTTTGTGAGAAGTATTAATTCGTGTTGCTTTGCTATAATTCATATGTTAATAAATTCTTTTCTTCTTTCTTGTCCAAAGCAGTAACTATTAAATCGAACACAGTATATAAGTTGACATAATTTATTTCAACTATTTTTAATATTCAAAAGTATATTTCAACTATTTAAATATAGTACAATAAATATAGTACAATTTTAAATAAATAGTATAATAATAATATAGTAATAATAATGTAATTTAGCGATGGAATATAGTAATATTATAATAATATGGTATCATAACGATAATTTAATAATAAGAAGAGCGATCTCTTGTATGTTTAATCTTCGCTTAAAACATTTTAACACCACGTTGCAAATATTCGTGTCAGCATGCTCCCTTGCTTCAGCATTACGAAATATCGAGTTGACGCTTGTATATTTGCACAAACGGTGCCAACTCACGTGCTGCGTACGTTGTTCTGCTGAATCTCCGCTTCTGGTTGCTGGAACCTTATATTTATACAAAATTATGGGACTTCTGGAAAGTTAGGCATACACTGAGGCAACCATTCCTGGTTTGGCATTTGCACGTTCACCTCGTATCCTTGACATCTGATACATATGTGTCCTCGCTATAAGTACGATAGCAGGGGATTACGAATTGTTATGTCAGTGGCATACATTAATCTGTAGGCTTATGATCAGTGGCAATTATTGTGTTATAATTGACCAAGGAATTAAAAATACAGACAAAAATTATATAATATATCATATACTTTTCTATATTTTTAATTGAAATTTTTGTTATTAAATTTTTTAATTTTAGTCGAGATTTACTCATTATTTAAGATAGAAAGGTGTACATATGAGCCATGCAATGCACAAATTGATTAACTCCATAAAACAAAAAGTGGAGAAATGCAGTGAAATAATGTATATCGTTTTTTAAAATTCCTTTTATATTTTAAATCGAAATAAATATCGTAGAATGCATAAATACAAACGTAACTTTCATCTAACGGTATATAAAATTTATAAGAAAAAATAGCCAAAAGGTAATCATTGGTAATGTTACCATTTTTATGTTACTGGAAGAGTTAATCGATTTGGCAAGTGAAGAAAGTAATAAATTTAAATTTTACTAAATTTTACTTAAATTCTGATAAGACGGCACTAAAAAATTCACCGTTATCATTCATGGCTTGCTAGTGCATTTGAGTTGCATTATTGCAACGATTTACATTAGAGTACGGAGTTAATCAAAGTGACCTCTGAAATAAATTATTTATTATTCAGTGGCCAAAAAATTTTTGTCGTTTAATGGTGTTAATCTTAATTATCAGGGAAAGTTATTATAAATATAAAAAGTTATGACTATACCAAGTGCTTTGACACTTAAATTTAAGATTTTTCAAAAAGTGGAGTTAATAGTAGTTTATATATTCATATTATAAACTTTTTAGAAAGATGAAATGTATGTACATACTGTGATGTTGGGTTTTGATTTGAAATAAGTGGAATAACTAAAAATGTTATGTTCCTAATACAAAAGGGATGTTAAACATTTATTTGCGAATATAGTCTAGTATACTGGGAAAAATATTCTAATTCATGAAGGTAGTTGTGTATATAATAATATAGAAAAAATATGTATGTGAAATCAAATAAATTAATTAATATTGTTACTAATTGAAAATTGAAATATATGTAAAAGAAGATTATTTAAGATTGTGAATAATTCTGGAATACTAGTTCTTACTTTATTATATTAAAATTAATCTAATTATATCGAGATTAATTTAATTTTGAAACAATACTAAAATTGTTCATCTTAATTACTCAATTTCTACTTAGTTCCACTTAAATTTAGAATAAAGTATATTTAATTGTGAAAAATTATATTAATTCTATTTGTAATATTTAACAGTAACTAATCTTGTACCTTTTATTCTTAAAATAAGTGATTTTAATTTTGAATGCATCTCAACGAACTCTCATATTATAATTAGAAGAAACAATATTAGTTAAAGAGAAAAATAACTGTGCCACTACCCCTTGCATTTTTATAAGAAAAATGTTTGTATTAAGTAATTTTAAAAGTAATCTTTAGAAAAGCTTTAGTATATTGTCTATTAAATCTCTTGAAACATTGTATCAAAATTTTGCATAATTTTAAACGTTATTTTAATATAATATTGTTCGGAAACTCTTTTAATTTTGATCAGAATTTAATCTTAGTTAAAAAAGTTGAAAATTCTTAAGATCCTGAGAATCTTGAAAGTCTCGAGCGATCCTCCAACTAATTAGAGGATCATCTATTCAGACGATTTTATCGTTCATTAAAGTATCGAATACCTGAGGAGCCCCAGCATACTTGTAACTTGAATCTGAAACAAAAATATTAGTGCTTAAACAAGAGGGTATTTCATTTTCCAATAAAGAACTTTTCTTGAAATATTCGAACATTCGTTTATCGTCTTAAATTCTAATAAAAATATATTATAGCATAGAAAGGTCAATTTCAAATTGAAATTCTTTCCAAATTAATCTTATATTATTTGGGATTACATCTATGATGAAATTTCTCAAATGCAAAGTACGCTTTATGTACAAAGATTATTAATTTCTAATTATTGGAAAGCTATAAATTATAGCTGTTACATTTTCGCTATACAAAATAGAGGTCCCTATACAAACGTATTTTCTTTTCTAACATTTATTGAAAACCACAGTTATACATTGCCAACTTTTTCGAAAGTATCGTGTCTTAATTTTAATTATAAAAATTTAAATCGATAAATTTTTCCATATGCAGAATAAATTGATCGCTTTTCTTTATTCTTGCCAATATTATTTCTAAATTAACTCAGTATTCCTTTAATCTTATAATAATAAGCGTATTAAAGAAGAAAGTATAAATGTTAGAATCTTAAGTGAATTAAAGTCCTATACGTTAAAAAATTCTGCCTTATCCATATTTTTATGAATTTCTCTGACGAAGATAGAACGTTCTAGATCTATTTTAATCATTTTTACCATTCTTATATATCACATAGTCAAACTATCAGGAATAGTATAACGAACAGGGATAGAAAAAGTAAATCAAAAATTTATGGAATAAAAATCGATAATAATTAAAATAAATAATTTCAAAAATAGCAACGATGCCTATATTAAATAATAAATAGGAAGATAATAAAAAATAAATTAACCCTTTGTACTCATTGTCAGTGAATTTTTCATTATAGAAAAATAGCAATGCGAAAGCTTTCTGTTATAAATTCGACAATATTTTTGAAACAGTAAAAATAGAAATCGGCTACAAATTGACACCTAGAATTATTTTATTTCGACATTCCGTGCATCATTACGTTATTTCAAATTTGATGTATTAATTAACATCGATCTTCGGAATTTAATTAAATGGCGACTTAGGGTCGCCTCTCGAGTGCAAAGGTTTAATAAAATTCCAAAAATAAAATACTACAAAAATCTAATAGAATAATACCAAAAAAATAAATAGGGAAGAAGATAGAATGAATTTAAATCAATAAGTCATGAACGCTGTAATTACCCCGCTGTACGACATGCACAAGATTTGATACTTTCCTTTATATCGTTCATTTGTTCCTCTATTTTCTACTCTTCCATTTTCTTTATTTTTTTCCAAAGTGTCTGTCATTTATCCCCTTCTTCCATCTTATTTATCACGTTGTCAAGAAGCTGCTTCCCCAGCACACAAAAAGTCGGTTCACGTCGGTTTCTTAAAATCATGAAACCCTGTCCTTGATAGTGTTTTGCTAGCCTCAAAGATAGCCAGGGTGTTGAAGCATTTCCATCTAGACACCTCGTCTTGTGTACGCTCGGGGCTATACAAGGCTCATCTCGAATAGCATATGCTTTTTCTTGTCGTTCCTCGTTAGCATCGCTGGTATACCCGGGCTCGAAGTTGCGGTAAATCGTTACTTTGATTGCGTGCACGGTTCTTATCGGAAGGTGTGCTATCTTAGCATGGTCCAAGGGTTTTTCTCGCTTTGTGTCCTACGCCAACCACCTGCCTGCTTTTCCACCACGCGGATTCATGCAACTGCACGTAGACACGCGCATTCTCATTTGAAAAGCGTCTCTGATGTCGGCCACCCTTCGTCGCCAGGGTAATTTCGCGTGCAGAGGAAGAGTGCACGTCGAGAGCAATTTGTTTTCCCGTGGAAATTCGACTCTGTGCTGCCTCTGGGCTGCTTGCTTGACAAATGGCGAAGAAATAGATTGGGAAGAAAATAGATTTGGTAGAATAAGGGCGAAGGCAGATTGCAGGGAAATGCTAACTTCGTTCTAACGAGTATTTTTCTCTGATAAATACCTCTCGAAGAGAAGGGAAGAGGTTTGAATTTTCTTTTAAATATTCTGTACTAGTTTCTAAAATTTTTTACAATTTTTTTACGTGAGTCTTCGTGATTGCACGAAGTGCGTTATAGCAATCGTTTAAGACGAAAGTTTTATGGCAATAAGAGGGATTATATAGTAATCGGATTTTTATTAGAAGGGAAAAGGGTGATGGAAAATTTTGTTATATTTCTAGCTGGTTTTGTAGAGATTGAATTAATTAACTTGAACACTATGTTTTTATTGTTGATTTACACTATGATTAATTTGAAAACAAAAGGATATTTAATTAAGGAATTTATGTTTATTTTTGAAAATAAATTGTTTTACTTATTAACTTGATATTATACAATATAATATCATCAGCATGGATATATAAAGTAAAATATTTAGCAAATTTATTATTTCTAATATTTTTTATCATATACATATATTACTGTTGTTATATATATACATATATTACCTTTGTAAAAATTAGAAACTTGATATTCACCTGCATATCTAGTGCATGATTTGCGTCAGTAATATGAGATCTAAAGATTACCATGATGATCACCTGAATACTTCAGTCGACGTATATATAATATTATATTATGTATTCATAGTCGTGATCAGAGAAAACAAAAATATCTCGAAAACGAGATGAGGACAGTCATTTTTTGTAAAGCCAATAATATTTAGTTTCAAATTATTAGCAAACTAAATTTTTACATTTTTATTCGTATTTATGCGTAATTAAGAAAATAAAAATACCTCAAAAACGAGATAAAGACAGTAATTTTTTGTAAAGCCAATAATATTTAGTTTCAAATTATTATCGAAATAAATTTCTACATTTTTATTCGTATTTATGGGTAATTAAAAAATGATTTCTGTTGTGTTTTCAACAAATAATACTTTTATACTACTTTAAATATACCAGAAAAGATAATTTATCGCCTTTAATTGAACAATTGAAATGACTAATTTAAAAGAATAATTGATATCATGCAAATAACTATTATCATGCATATCTTTAGGAACTAGTATGTACTGAGATATGAAATTATTTTTTGTACGACATTTAGAATTTAATTTCGAATTAACTTTATTATATCATTTTCCTTACACGTACTTAAATTATCATATAACTTTCCAATTAACGTGCACCCTGTAATATTTCCCATATTCACTTTTAATTTTATCTGTATTACCTGACCAGAAATATTTAATACGCAGATACAAATGGGCATACTTAAATTACGTGCTCCAGTCACCCGAGTACTTATTCTGTTATAGAATCGTGGGATAAGTTGGTAATTGCTTTTCACAGAACTTTTATCATGAGATACCCTAACCTTTTCACTCCATGGCTGGAGTCTCTCGGAACAATGTTTCTATTCTTTAAGACAACGCGTCGTGTTACTCGATCTCTCTCTAAACTCTCTCTCTTAACCATCTCTTCCCCTAAACTTCTTACTCAAACAATTAGTTCTTTGACATCCAACAGCTGTATGAGTGCGAGGCACTACTGGAGAGCTCAGGAGTTTGCATACAGAAGGAACGCAGGTCTAATTGACCCAATCATAATACGAGGCCAATCAGAGTATTATAGGTTCATCTTCTTTAACACAGTTATAGAGATAATTCATACAAATTTTCATAATTAGCTAAAAGTATCATATCTACTGATGAATAGACTGAACAGGACACCTCAAGGATACAAATTGTAAGGATTTTACTAAGGTGAGAGCTAGTTCGTAGGCCTAACTCTCGGTGGTCGATTCGCTATACGTCTCTTCGTTATGAGGTACTACGCTATCGTCTCTTACGTAAACTGTCTCTCAAAGAACTGTCTAAGAACTATCTCCTAATACTCTCTCCTAAGAACTCTCCGCTTCATAACTCCCCGAAAGAACCCCTTACAGAGTGAAGCAGGGTGACGTTAATGTTAATTATTTAAAATAAATTAAAATTCGTAATATCGCAGCTTACTTCTATACTCTGTCAGTATGTCAGTATGTGTCGCTATGATCTCAAAAATAGAGATTTCAAGGCTACCAAACGTAGTGTCAGTCGAAGTGGATATAGCACTCTGCGTTGCTGGAAAGGTAGTAGTCGGAAGGAATGCGAGTCTGATTGGTCATAGCCTAACAGACCCCTCTGCTCTAACACAATCATGAAGGCAGGATATACGAATTTTCGTTATTGGCTGGAAGTGTCACGTCTACAAATAGAATTATATCGTATCGTATAACGAAGAGAGTGAACGGGACACATTGGGAACAAATGGGATAGAGCAATGATGCACTGGCGTAGATATAAAATCTCTGTTCGCTGTTTAATATAAAGTAAGACAACTGCAATCCTAACTATGTTACTAGTACCTTATCACTATGCTAAAAGCATACATTTCAAAAATAACAAGGATAGAACCACGATGAGCAAACTAATCTTCTTTTCCCTCTGTCATTTCGAGTGCAAACTTCTGAGCTCTTGGTAGTAGCAACAGTCACACATTTTTATTTCTATTTCCACTGACTAGTTTTTGCCAAAACTATATAATAGTTATGACAGCATTCGAAACTATATAAAACAGTTAAAGCTATATAATATTTATAAAAGCTTTTATTACAAATATTGCAAAAATAAAATTGCATAAGGTCAGTTGCTTTCAGTGACCTCTGCAGCACGTCTTCAACAATCCTTAAAATAGCCACATACCTGTATTGTAAAATTTTATACAAGTATTTCGTATAAATTATTATTAAAGTGTTTTTGTCAATTACTTTTCGTGATTTTTAATTTATGTCCCGCATTCGAGTGGACATACACAGATAATGAACATTCGCAGGGACTTGAATACGAGGTGTGCTCAATGACCGTGTCAAGGCTATCACAAGAACGTGTTAAGTATCAATTAAAACCCAGCTTTTATCCAAACACTTTCTTACAACAATATTGTTACGTTCAATTTCCAATCTCAGATATTCTCACTCCGTAACGAATTTCTTTATCTACATTTTCGTTATCTATAACCATAAAACATATAGAGACTGTTATTAAGCAGAAATTGGGACAGTGGATTTTATTCTTTTCATTCTTATAATAGTTGTTATTCCTTTATTTTAATTAACGATCACTAATGCAATTTGCTTGCCTATATAACAAGCCGTTAGAGGTTGTCAGATATGTACAGTAGCTCACGAAAGTGTTGGAACGCTATATTTCAAAAGAATTCCCTGATCCAAAAATTCTGGCTTTAATGAAAATTTGCGTGCACGTAGCATAAGAAGATACACAAGGAGTAATTTTTGTGAACAATTAAAGTCAACAATTAAAATTTGAATAATCCTTTTGTCTCTTAAACGTGATCTCACAGGGAGAAATTTTTACTATTGAGTGAGAGAGTACTAAAAATTCAACGCTTTTTATTTGGAAAGCTCTATCCTGCATCATTATACAGGTACATAAAAATAAAATAAAATAAAATAAAATAAAAAAAGGAAAAATAAACGGAGATTGGACTATAACTTTGAATAATGATTTCACCCACATGAAGCATCATCTGCGAAAGAAAAGAGAAAAGGGATCCATGTGTAACTCGTTGGTCTTTCCATACACGCATACTTCCATTAAAGTCAGAATTTTTTAGTTAGAGTACTCCCTTGAAATATGTATGGCGTTCAAATACTTTCGTGAGTCGTTGTGCGTACATGTATGCACATGCATCTGTGTGCTAATTCTTGGCTTATCGACAATACAAACGCATAGAATTAACGGTTACTCCTCAACGCAGACGGTTGCTTAATATTTAAAAATTTTGACGAAAAAAATGAAATAGATTATCCAAAGCGGAATTCTATTTCGAATAGCTTTCCGTTTTAATTAAAAAATCCGTATTTACTGTAATCAGAGAATAACGAGTTTGCGAGGAGCGTGGGCGTCGCTGTTAAAAAACGCGTTTGATCGATAGCAGAATGAAAAGCTGGATTCGTGAGGGAATAAAAACAGGAATGACATGTTAAACACGGGAAGACAAAGGATCACGCGTCCGGGCGAGTACGATCCAAATGCAATTCCCTCGGGGAAATTCGTTCTTGACATTCTGTATTTAACAGGGTCAAAAGAATTGAATCAGTAGGGTCGCATAATTCGGTGGTTAAAGTTGCAGGGAGAGCAGCGTGGTTTATAGAAGGGGCTGGAGGCTTTGCCTTGTGGTCCGACCTCGTCCTCGTTGTTAAGCATAATTGCTATTTATTGCGCGTGGCTTCGCAATTGTACCATGCTGGCTGTAATCCTGGCTGTTATTGTCGCGTTTTAGCGACGGGTCGACCGCCTTCGGCCATCTTTTCAGCTGGCGATGCTTATTGTGGTCGTCTGACGCTCGCGTTTCGCCGTTGCGCGGCGCCACCGTCGCCGTCGCCATTGCACCCGCGATTACTCCACGTCGCGATGGCTGACAGTGCGAGAAGTCGCTGTTGGGAACAACTGGCATCCGCGTCTGCTATGCAGGCATTTCTGTTTACCGTGAGACACTCCGCCGTGATCCGATCATTACGATTTCACGGTCGGAACGAGTGGAATCTGCGTTCGCGAATCGAGGTAATATTTTTATTCTCTTAACCAACGCGCCGCGATCCAGCACGGTAATGAATCACGATCGTCTTGAACGAGTCGATGGAATTGCGGCCATTAGTGTAAATATAGCACGATCCAATCGGACGCAGGTCTTGGACCTTTCGGTTTACAGTTTGAGACTTTTACGAACGATCATGGATGATGTATGATAGATGTTTGGTCAGCTGAGGTTAGGCTCGTGGAATGTGTGTATATTTATCTTACGCGTGTTTATCGAGAGGTTAGCAAGATATTTGGATGCGTGTATCGAGTTTTGTCATTTTCTTTACGTCTCTTTACATCCGCTGTTGGGAATAAGGGACGGAGAGTGATTTTTGTTTATGACGAATTTAACGACGTCTCAGTAGTTTTTCTCTACTCGTAGTATTTTGAAAACAGTATATTTTCAGTATGTATTATATTTCATTTAATCATTGCAGATTATATATTCTTCTGAGTCTAGTAATTTATCGATGATCGTGTCGTTAAGTTAATATTACTGTACATGCCTCGTGTCGCAATAAATGATCTATCCATGGATCATTATAGAATCCATGTGTTGGATTCCAGCAATTCTGCTGGACTCTGTTGATCTCTGCAGTAGCGGTTATGTGCGGATGGGTGAGTTTAGGTTCGATTAGGTTTGGTTATGTTAGGTTATGTTAGGTGTAATACAATATGGATGATCAGAGAATAGGTTAATACAATGGCTGTAGAACTGTGTTGATGGCTATACTCAGTAGTGTAGTGTCAATTGTTGATATTAATGAACTACATTTGCGAATTTTCTAAATGATATAAGTTTCAACGTAATTTTTCCAAAAATGGCTGTATTTTTTGAAGAATGGAGGATCTAAGTTATTCTTCCTAATTTGGTAATTTCTTGTATAATAAGAACATTGTATTACGATATTTATATAACTCTTTTCTTGCAAATTCCCATTTCCGTGTCTTCATTAGAGGCAAGAAAAATATTCGTTACTTGTTTAACGTAGAGGGAGGACATCATGCGGTGTAAATAATTTTTATGTAGATTTAATGAGTGAAGTTAATTTTCTTAAGAGAAACGTTAGATAAGACTAACCTTGTTTCTACTATTCCTGTATATAAAGTAAGGTTCTGTTTGCAAGTTTCCTCTGCTGATGAGGCCACTGGTAAGCAACGAACGAAACGTACCTTTATTTTCTTCACTTTTTTCCTCTCCACTCTTCGCTTCTTTTCGTTTCAGTGTTACAACTTTCTTGATAAACATCTTTGCAAGTAAACGAAGCAGTTGTCATCCTCTTCTTATCCTGTTTCGAGTCTATTCTCTTTCTGCACTAGAAAAAGTGAACTGAAAAAGTGCAGTTCTTTTTATCTCTGGCGAAATGTTAAGAGATATAGAAATATCGTTATTTCTGATTGTTAATTATTGTGGCTGGTTGTAGTATAAAGAGAGGCAGCGTTGTGATTTGTAGAACAGAATTTAATATCACAGAATACTTTAAGAAAACGACTTGTAGAGTATATCATAACACTCGAGACACACACACAAAATAGTGAGTCAAATGACAGCAACACGCTTAATATACAAATAAAAGAAAGACATCACTCGGTGATAATACTGTAGAGACTTGGTTGGTGGTAAATAATAGAACTATTTATTAGTAATAAAATAATAATACAATATATGGTGGCGATTGAGTCTACGAATATAGATATATCAACTACAATTACAACTCGACTTAACAACACAATTACAACTCAGCCCGTTACAGCTAAAATACAACTCTGTTCTGACCACTCCTAAGACCTCCAAGCCCTGTCTGCTTCACGTCCATGCACCATACACTTTGAATTTTTACTCTTCTCTAGCCAAAAAATCGTCGAGTGCAAGGTTAAATACTCACTATTATGTTCCAATTTGACAAGTTAGTATGCAAATTAAAATATTGTCTAAACTTTCTTCCATGTCGATAGTTTAAAACATCTTGATATAGCATGAAGATCTGTATCCAAAAGTGCAATGAAAAATATTTGTTCGTATTTAACCCTTTGTACTCGAGAGGCGCCCTTCAGTCGCCATTTGACAAAATTTCGAAGCTCGATATTAATTAATACATCAAATTTAAGATAATGTAACATTGTACGAGATATCGAAATTAAATAATTCTACGTGTCAGTTATTATACGATCTCTTATTTACTGCTGAGAAAGTATCATCAGCCTTATAGCAGAAAATTTTTCAACTCGTACCCTTCTTTAGCGAAAAAATCAAATAAAATAATAAAATTGTGCAAAGGGTTGAAAGAAAAATCATTTGAATACAAAATGCTTAATTAACAATTTAAAGAATTAATCAACAATTTCATCTCCTCAGGGTACTGGGGCACATATGCATTCCTTCAGTTCTTTTAAAATTATGATTATATAAGTGACAAGAAAATTAGAATCAGTTGGAGAACTTATATGTGAAGGCAACCGAGGGTTGATATGGTGGATGCATTTTCTCAGTATGCTCTACCAGTTTGAGATACTGAGCACCTTCGATGTGCAATAAGGGACACTTTCTTGGTTCTGTATACCTTATTACACTTGTAGTTGGTTGCGATTTCTGATGTGACGTGGATGCGTTTTGCTGAGTTGTGTTGCGTTCTGTTCGAATTCTAAGCTACTTCTGCGATATCTCGTCGTGTTCTGCTTATTTTGATTATTTTTATTGGTTTATTTTGTTTTGATTGGTTATTTTGATTGGTTAGGAGTGGACGTTGGTGGAGGAAAAATAGAGCTTTTTGATTGGACATGACTGTGGTGTAAAGATTTTTGGTTGAGGAGTGAAAACTGTCGAGGAAGTTGCTCTTCGTTATTGTTTTGGTAGTCATGGTCACGATTTATGAGTAGAGTTCGGTTACTTAGCTGGGTCAGTCGCATGTGGGTCCGATTTGTTGGGTCTGGTAGTTGTACATACCTGTTCTATGCTTTTATGTTAATTATATTTTTAATCTGCTATGAGAACTCCTCTCTTAACCTTTGATCTATAGACAACCTCCCCTTATTAATGAATAAACATGTATTAATAAGAGTGAGAGAGAGAGAGTGAGAGATAGAGAAGAATTTTCTAGATAGTGTGAATCTTTGTTTAAAATATTATACTGCGAATTGGTGTCATTATTTAAATATTATTATATAAATGTATTAATTTGTTAACTGTTAAAAAACGTACAAGAAATTGGTTTTCATTTCTATCCACACTATTTGCTATATAATCCCTGAACAATAAAAATATTGGATTGGCAAGAAAGTACTTTCGGTTTTTTAGTGTGAAATAAAACTCAATTTTTTCTATACAGTAAATGAACTTTAATCGGTAAAATATCTTTCATTCTATTCGATGACCTTTTACCATCTTTCTGGTAACTTCATGATCCCGCGCTCATAGAATTTCTGGTCCTTATCTGCAAAAAAACTTAACCAAGTGCGTAAATCTCAGAAGGTCGACCAGAACGTTGTGGGTATCTTTCAGTGAAAAATCTTCAGAAGGAAATTTTTTAAACTAATTCTGACACGCGCGTTCTGTTAAACAATCAACACCATAAACTTCTCGTATCTCTTTGTGAGCCTCAGCCGCATTCTTGCCTTTATGAAAATAAAAAGGTAAAATGTGTCGAAATTGCTTATTTTTGCACTCCATGTTAAGACTGACCGTGAACTGACAGTTATAAACGAAATTACACGGAATTTCACGAAATAACAACCTAAAGGTATCGACTACCACATCTCAAAGGAAAAAAATTCTAACATTGACAAAAGAATAACTAAACAAGCATAACATTATTTACCGATGCAAACCGAAATTACTTTCTTGCCAACCCAATAACTACCGAATTGTTATCGATATAAAATAAATAAAAAGTAACAAAAATAAAAAGATTAAATAGATCTTCTCCCACTTTAAGAAATTCGTTCCTGAAGAAGATTATTTAGATTGGGGTATGATCAGTGTTCATACGAGTTCCTTCACGTGATTCGAATCGGCATATTAGACTAGGATTCTTCCAGGAAAATGGCGAATCCTTTCAAAATCACGCACAGCGGATCACGAAAGTGTCGCCGCCAGATAGCGCTGCAATCCGTCAGTTCGGTCTAACAGTCGTCCAAAGCCGTCACACGCTAATGACTCGCTAAATTTCATCGCTTTGTAGCAGGACGAGAGTCGGGTGTCGTGGCTTGTCAGCGAGGTGTTTTTAATTCGTTCCATTTTTATTTCGTCTCCCGTAATTCTCCGTGAATTTTCTGGCGCTGCAAGTTCTCTGCGGCCGGTAATATCGTTTTGTCTTTATCGTTCGCTTCCTTTTTCCCCTCGGTTACCCGGCTCGGTCTTTCGAGCATCATCAAAACTTCGAAACTATTCGACGTGGTTCTGCCCGCGAATTCTTTCTTGCGGCACGAAGGAACTCCGTGATGTAATTATAAAATTAAAGCGCCGGAAAATCTCGGCCGGTGTTAATTCCGGCCACATCGTCCGGGCTTCCTTGCGAATGCAGAACGTCGCCGAATATTCTGCTCCCTTGGTCACCTCGAGAATTCCCAAATCGATGTGAAGCCGGTGAAAATTTATGCAATCAAAAATAAAGTAGACCTGAGATTCGCAATCTATTATTTGCTGGTTCGTTGAACATAGGTTCAGGTTAGCTAAATTCGATCGGATTTGATAATTGTGTATAGTGTATTATGCTACAATTAATATTTAATTTCTATAGAGTGGTAGACGTGATTGCATATCAGTTGGATGATGCAGCACAGAAAGGTTTTGAATTACTGACTTGGATTATTCCATTGGCTTTCCTATATTAGATATATATAATATAATAAAATATAGAAAAATAATCTAATATAAAATAATCTAATAATTAAACTAAT
>NW_016910819.1:180655-184423 GCF_001483705.2 Eufriesea mexicana
ATTATATTATATTATATTATATTATTAGATTATTTTATATTAGATTATTTTTCTATATTATATTATTTTCCATATTAGACTTTTCTATCAAATTCAGAGAAATAAGGGTAAGGTTAAATGATGGTTTGTATATGACAAACCCCCATTTGTAGTTTAAAATGTGATGAGTCTTTGTTTGGTAAAATAATAAAATTGGAAACTTATACTATGTGGGCCACAATATGAAAATAATATTGTAGCATAGTTTTAGACATGGCTTTATTGAATTAGGGTGTGATAGGTCCTATCCCTACATGAACACTTCGCCAGATCTAGAGGACCTGTTAAGGTCTTCTAGCAGTCAAATCCTAAATGTTAAGTAATTCAGGATTCGTCATTCAATCAGTAGTCACTAGTAGGCATTCAGTCGGTAGTCAGTGAGTTAAAGTCTTTGTAGTTCGAGTTTTAGTCGAGTGAGTTAGAGTTGAAATCAAGTCAGTGCCAGTCTAGCTCTAAGTCAGTTCTTAATCAGTGAAAATTTGAGCCAAAGTACTCTCCAACGTAGCAGAGACTGTGTGACTCTACAATATTTAAATATATTAATACAAAAGTGTAATGTATAACGTGCTATTGATAATATTCAGTGAAATTTCAATAAAATTCTTTCCTATCTTCTTATTTTCTATTTTCCGCTATTAATATTTCCATTGCATGCAGTGATCTATTTCAACTTCGAGGAGAACTGGTATGAAATATATTTTTCGTCCAAATTTTGACATAATTTTTAGAAAGTAAATAGTTGGGGGGCTGTATACAATCTACTGTACTCGATTTAAAATAATCGAATAAGTTACTCCCCATATTATAATTTATTATATTTGTGTAATAAAATTATATTAATTATATATTGTATTATAAAATAATATTGAATGCATTATATTATACAAATATTAAAATACATAATATCAATAATTTTCAATATCGATCAAATGATATTTTAAAAGTATTAGGTCAGAGTTCAAAGATAGTTTCGTGTACGAAATATGGCGTAAATGGAATGCGTGTGTCACATGTATGTATTGCATATATTTCTGGTATGTTCTAACGGCTTGCTTTATCTTTTTGTCGAGTCCAATATCGAGCGATAAACACGTACAAACCAGAGAGCCATATTTTGTAATAAATATATATGCTTTGTGTAATATAAAGAGAGTTTTCCACTCTGTAGTCAAATCCAAATTTCAATATATTTTAGTTCAACTAAAAATTTATTTTTAATATCTATAGATAACTAGACAATACTGTGTGAATTATAATAAAATTAAATAAGAGATGGTAATATAATAATTATTACCATAATAATAATTAAAAAATTTATACATGTATAGTGTCACAAAATCTCGGTAATAAAGCAGTCATTTTTCGAAAAGATTACAGTAACAGATAATCTCGTTAGAAGATTATTAACGAAATTTAACAATTTCGCATTGAGTCTTTTCATTTTAAGCACCATAACGTTCCCATGATTGGCGAACAAATGGAGGATAAAATATTTTGAAACATATTGTCGTAGATGCGACATTTTTAATCTTCTCATGTCGCTTTAATAGCGCTTGTATACAGCTGTCAATCACCTGTCATTGTTGAATGCACCAGTTCATCCAGCTCATTTTCTGTTTTCTCGTTCATATACTACGTTTAGCATTCGCTGTATTCTCTCGTGCAACGTTCTCATTGTCGCGGAACTGTTTTCCGTGTTTTGTTTTTCCCCCTTTTGAATTGAAATTATTTCCCGTGATTACCAAATCCAGTTCAGTAGATATCGATTTATCAATATGTCCCATTGAGGTATCCTGATCGAATGTATAAAACGTGAAAAAATATTATTCTAATTTTTATTTCTCGATAACTTATTCCAAGTTTACATAAATATAAATTTTAAATAATTGTAATCTATATAATTTATAATAATAATTAATTATATAATTTAATAATTGTAATAATCCTGTTTTATTACACAAGTTGTTCATCTCTCGAGTCGATTAATCCCTCAAAGCAGAAAATATAAATTTAATTTAAATATAAAAATATAATTACCAATTAAACGCTTTGTCACTAAAATTATTAAAAATTCGAAAACCCCTTGTGAGTAATTCGTATGTTAATAATATATTTGTTCAGTATTATAACATTGTATAAATTATATTCTTCGTCAAAGAATTTCTAGTCCTAAAACCACTGTTGGTCTGTTAGACAGTTAAAGTCCACACATATTATCCCAGAAATAGACCACGCCATCTATAAATCAAAATGTTCATGTTCATCTACGGCTAACTTGCATGTAACCTGTGAGCAATTTCATCATAGTCATTTGAATGGATGTTCAGACAAATCCAGGAACCACAAACCTCGCAATCTTCTAGCTCCAACGAGTCATCCCTAGGCACACAGTTATTCTCTCTGATAGCATATGCAGGGTGATTCGCTGGCTGCTGGACTCAAAGACAGTACCATGTATTCCAAACACCTTAACACTTGAAATTTTGTAGCTCACACACGCTGTTGCAGCTCTAGGACCGTTATCACCTGGTCACCACTTGGGTGAACCTTAGCAAAGTCAATAAATCACCCTTCAGACGATAGGCATAAGGACCCAAATTATTTAAACATCCAGCACCACAGAAAGACGTCAGAGCTAACACACACTCCCAATATTATTCACAACCAATAGGAAGACACACGCCCACTACTTACATTTCACACCAACCAATCAGTAGACATACAAAACTTATAAAACCACCGAGACAGCACTCACGAAGGAGTTCTCCTAAAAATCTCAAGAAGACAAGACAATCATCATGACCAGGCAGTTGTAAGGAAGCCCTTATTTACATTACTGACTTAGGAAACGTACATAGTCACCGCATTCAAAATAGTCAGTCATCCCCCGTTACTCACCATTTCTAAAGTACAGAAAATATCCTAGTCAATCCATGACTTGGACTAAGGTCACCATCACCCCCATTCTTGGAAAAATATATAAGGACCCAGAAAAACCGATGAAAAGGGTCATTGTTATCGTGACAACTGTGCTGCCGAATTCTTCAGTGTATATTTTTTTAATGAACTTATTTTATTAAAAGTCTTGTGAGTTTTCCCGTGACACAGTCGACAGACTCACGACGATCGACTCAGTTCCAAAGACAGTCACACATCAGAACTCTTTAGTTCACACCTAACGAGCTCTAGCTCTATTAATTTAGAGAAGGCTGCATCCCAGCAACATTGTAGCATCCACGTAAATGGGCTTTACAACCCCGCGAAACTCCCAACGTGAGAGTTGCAGTGTTCGGGACGCAACACATACACGTACACAAATATAGTTACTGCATATATTCGTCGGATCATCCTGTAAGGACACATGAACCCTGTTGTGATGTTTGGCTGTGGTTAGGTAGTGTTATTGACTTTGAGTCCACGAGCTAGCCCCCTTAATTACATCTATAACAGATATTACAGGTACCAATCAAAACGCATCAAGATATTTTAGATCTTGCTCGCTGTGGATTCGAGAAGACTTTTGGAGACATTAAGAAACTGTTATATAATTTTCTTTTAGAGACTTCATATTCGGAATTTTGTCATTTTAATGAAAATTACTTTCATATTTGGAATTATAAAGTTTCATATATGCGTCAGAGATTTTAAACAAAATTCAAAGTATACGTTATTAGGTTGGTCAATCAAGTGTTGGGATTTTGAGAAGGAAATCAAACCATTTAGCGTGTA
>NW_016910819.1:184440-223524 GCF_001483705.2 Eufriesea mexicana
CCGTATTCAAATTTACAGCAATAAATATATAAAGTTTAATGTAAGTGTATTATACACACTTGTGCGAATGTGAAAACAGAGCTTTAAACACGCCCCTATGGGTGACAATACTTTAAAAGCGTTCTATGCTGTTCCGGATTAGAGACTGACTCCTGCAAGAGACAGCAGGCCCTTTTAACCCTTCACGCTCGAGAGGCGCCCTTCAGTCGCCATTTGATAAAATTTCGAAGCTCGATATTCATTAATATGTCAAATCTCAGATAATGTAACGGTGTGCGAGGTATCGAAATCAAATAACTCTACGTGCTAATTATCATACGACTTCTTATTCACTGCTCAGAAAAATATCGTCAGCTTTGTAACAGAAAATCTTTGAACTCCCATTCTTCTTTAGTTAAAAAATTGTCGAGTGCGAAGGGTTAAACCCAAAAACCGACCCCTTGATACCTGCATAGTATCGGAGATCCTTGAAGTCCTAAGGTGGGATTAGCCTGCATCCCCTAACAGGCTTGTCACCATCGTTGAATGATCATAGTTAATTTGAACAATATTCAGCTACTTATTATAGGCCGGTAGTTTTAGCGTTAAACACCCTGTATAGTAGAACTAAGAAGAATCAAATGAAACAGAACGTTGAGTGTATATCGTCCTCAATTGACGACGGTTAATGACGAACCAAATTTCTTGAGGAACGTTGTGTTTATAGTGACGAGTGTATATCGTCCTCAATTGGCGACGGTTAATGACGAACCAAATCTCTTGAGGAACGTTGTGTTTATAGTGAACTGTATTTTACGTAGTAGTTTCGGATAACTCTTCTGAACTCTTCCAATGTTATTGACTGACTGACTCGTACTGACCTAACTGACTTGTGCGATGCACGATCTTTCGGAGCCCATGGTTTCCAAAGGGAAATCGGTTTTCCCATTGGTGGTTGACAGGACCGAGGGTGGGCCCTCGGCCCGCGAATCAGATGCCCCCAAAGAAGAGAGGACCGTCTTCCGCGACCAGGTCTGCCGGTGGAGGAAGCCTCTCCCTCAAAGGGGGTTGCTGGTGAGCCACCCGCACATTCGTGATCCTTCCTGAAGGACCCGTTACTTTATGGCTCCGAAAGTCGCGACATCGCACATGGCCCGGTCCCTTTCTTTGCAGGCCTATTGTCAGCCAAATCCTAAGTGCTGTTGCCTGCTTTCTAACATTAATGGCTAAAGAATGCCTCGTGTCCGGTGACCCGCGGGAAATAAAGAATTGTTTGAAAATTCATTGAGAATGAAGATAGAAAGGACACGGAACTTGAACTAAAACAGCAATTAGAATCTGGCTGCCAGAAGACCCTAACTGTCTTCTGGGTCTGTTCTAAACAAAGGGCCGAAGGAAATACCGGAACGACATTACAAGGCTTAACATCGAGTTTTAAATCGCCATAGAACTGTGCAGGATTAATCCATGTCTCCTCTAACAGTGGATTCTCGTTGCGTCATGAAACGCATATCGTCTTGTCATTCAACTGAAGATCTCTTCTTACCTTCCTTTAGGAGTGTCTTTTGCGTATTAGAATAACTAAACCTATTAAGAGGAATTTATAATATGCACAGGTAAGAAGAGATTGGATTTATAACAGCTAGTGTCGATTTTTTGAAAGACGTGGTGTCCTTTTCTTTAGGTATGAAACAATGTTCCTGATTTCGAATGTTCCTAATTGGAATTATTTATCATAAGTCCATATGATCAGTATAGTGATTAATAAACCCTTTTTCTCTTTCAAACGAAGAGTTTGCTATTTTATAGTGAAAATACAATTATTTTTTCACCATCCTAATATTTTAGGACAACAATTCGGAATATAGATTGAAAATGTATGAACTCAGAGCATTGCATCACCTTCGTAAATTAAATTATATGAAGAATTACAAATGTATTCGAAGAAATTGAATTTTAGTGTTTTATACTGTTTGTGATATAATGATTAAACACGGTAGAGCTATATGTATCCAAACTTTGATTATCCGAATATTGCATTATCTTAACGTCTGTTATCCGAGCAGCGTATCATGACGATATTTAGATGCAAAATATTGTACTTTCCTGTATTATATCGACCTAACTCGAATCATAATAATTTAGTACACAGCAAACAGTGTACGGTATCGCATTAATAGTTGAACGCAAACTGTAGTTCTAAATATCAGGCTAAAATGCAAGCTAATCAGAGAATTCGAAAATGAGAAAAATGTAAGAAAATTTGGAAAAATATTTTTTGTTAACGAATCTATAATCGTAGGTATTAAAACTTCCTCAGATACGAACAGGGAAAGCTTAACAAATTCAAAAATTAAATTGTAGTAGATATATTCCAGTGATTTCTACAGCAAACATATAAAGACACATGAATTCTAAAATTTTTGGTACACGAATCAATTCTGTAGATGAATAAGAAATTGGAGAAAAATTCGAATTTTAAAGCTAGGATTGATTAATAGAAACCCTAAATTTTATTTAAATAAATGAAATTTAATGTCAGAAAAATTATTGTGTTATTCGAAAATATATTTTTATAAAAATATTTTTGTCTCTCCATTAATTCGTAGTTGGAGAGCGATTTGTATGTATATGAAGATTTTCTGCAATAAATTGTGGATAGAAATGGAAACCAATTTCTTGTACGTTTTTTAACAGTTAACAAATTAATACATTTATATAATAATATTTAAATATTGACATCAATTCGCGATATAATACTTTAAACAAAAAGATTCACACTATCTAGAAAATTCTTCTCCATCTCTCGCTCTCTCTCACTCTTATTAACACATGTTTACTCTTTCACGATTTTCATGTAACTGTTTCATTCTGTCATATTCTTCTAAACATTTTTTATCAACATTCACACTAGATTCCACTCGCATATATTATATTTATATCATCTCAAATGACTTTCATTTATTCTACCTCAATACCATTCACACATAAAACCAATACTCACATAAGTCAGTACCTAGTCCTCAGGTCTAGTTAGTTGAGTCAGTTGAGTTAGTTGCGAATAGAACGAGATATATAGAGCGTTTATACAACAAAAACCAAATTATTAATAATGAAGTATTAGAGTAATATAGATGAAAATAGTGTCATTTAATTCCAACAGAAACGAATATCAAGTTACAAAGAAACAATATCGTTAAACGATTACAAACATAATTTATCTTAATGAATAAATGAAATGTCTTCTTTTAATCGCGCTTGATATCATATTTTACATAAATTTTAATTTCTATATTACACGTTATAATCATCATATAATACATAATTTCTGACCAGATATAGTTTTCTTTATAATTTTTCTGCGTATTATATTTGTTGCAATAAATAGTGCATAAATACATTTAAAAATTGGGGAACGTAAGTTTATAATATACGTAATAATATTAATAATTTATAATATAATATAATATAATACAATGTAATATATGTAATACAATTTTTGACAATAACTCAGTACTCAGTCCTCAGTCCTCATTAGTTGAGTCAGTTGCTTTAGTTGTGAATAGAGCAAGATATATAGAGCGTTTGTACAACAAAAACAAATTATTAATAATGAAGTATTAGAGATGAAATATAGATAAAAATACAGTGTCATTTAATTGCAACAATTCGGACATGGATGGTTCTCCTGTATAATAATCGAAAAGTGGTTTAGACCCAAATTTCTAAATATTATTCTCTATAATCTGTGTCGTTATTTCTCTCTTTGGACATCGAGTTACTCGAAAAACTGCAAACGATTTTCGATTCTTCGTGTCATTTCCAATGGAACAATAACAATTTTCAAGAATTGGGGTAGATCTGGCTATGCGAAGACTTGCATAGAAGATAAGAGACCAGTAAATCGTGGAAAGATAAAAGAGATAAAGAGAAGATTCTGCAATTTTCGAGCTGAATGATCTAATCTAGATTTTCGACTCTTTTTCTACCAGAGTTAGGAATCATTGTGGAGCAGAAGAGAAGGAAGGATTGCAAACTGTGCCATTCTTTCCAAGCTGGTAATTTTCCAAGTTGCTGCGGAACTTCTTCGCAGGGTTGATGATCAGGATCTGGTGTCTGATTTTTGTCCCCAACGATTCGTTCCGAAGTCTCAGAGCTGGAAACTATGTCTTTGTTAATGCGAGTGGGTGATAAACATAGAAAAAAGTTTTTAACTATGTGGCTAAGATCAGTGAAAAATATTTCTTTATTTAAAATAATGTAATCTTGAAATCTTCATTTCAAATTAAGAAATTAATACCCAATCACAAATTTAATTTAGCAGTTTCATCTTCTCCTACTTTCCAAAAATTATTTTAATGTCAATACGTATAGTACAAAATAGGTGATCAATTATTTATTCTAATTTTTCCAATTATAAGGTATAATTACATGCACATCTATATTTATAATAAAATTTATAATAAAATTTAAAAGGAGAACTGAATGAAATATTATTTAATAGCAGTGACGAGGAATTCTTTATTTAAATGGAAATTCCTTATGATTTAAAAGCGTATAAAAACATATTAAATTTTATTTTTGAAAATATGTAGATGACTAGGAAGACATTTAAATCTCTGCTAGAGCTTCTTTCATCCTAAAAGACGGAATTGTAACCAGTAGGAAAGTAATCCACATTTTTCATGGTTCCCAAGAAATGTACAAAGCTTGAAAATCTCAGAATTTTCTCGTTACTTAACGTCGTTTCTTAATCTAATGTCAAACCACTTTCATAATTACCACACGTGTGTTCACGAAATCTACGAAATTCTACGAATCTAAAAGCCATCTGGAAAGATAAATATAAAATAAATCTGAGTGCATTAGGCAAAGTACCATTACGTGTTTCTTCATTTCGAACTATGGAGTATGTTGCGTCCAATCAATTGAATTTTTCCAATTGTCAAGAACGCATCACGCGCCAAATTAATATTGCATGATTAGTTTTTTATTTTTACTGATCTCGAGTGTAATTTGAAGTAGATTATTTATTTTGTGACTAGTATCGTGATTATTTATTGTAACTAAATTATACAATAGTTACATGTGAAACGCTAATTATTTCATTCGATCGTCTCGATTAATTACTTTTCAAGTAAAGTAATTAATCGTGGTAGTGCATATATTGAGACTGCATTACAAAACTGAATTTCTACAATTGTCATGAACACATCACGCGCCAACTTAATATCGCTTAATTAATTTTATACTTTTACTGATCGCGAATGTAATTTGAAATGGATGATTTATTTGTGACTAGTATTGTGATTATTTGTTTGTAAACATTATACAATAAAATGTGGAATGTCAGTACCGTTTCGAACACGCGTTTTACAAAATTTGTAAGATATTTCAGTGATGGGTGTCGAATACGGTGGACTGATTTTTGTTTTTTGATTTCTGTAATGCTCTATCGTATCATATTGGGTGTTTCCCCCAGTTTGTTTTGATTGGTTAAGAATGGATGGTAATGGAAGAAAAATATCCTTTTTTGATTGGACGTGGGTGTATTAGCAAGAATTAGACTTTGGTCGAGGTGTGGGAAACTGTCAAAGAAGTTGATTTTCGGTAGTCAGTGACGTGATTTATAAGTAGATGTCCATTCTTCGCTTTGGTGGATCTATCAAACGTACCACTGTGAGCCCAAAGAACAGAAAGAATCATCTGTATGCAAACGCGAAAAATTTTCATACTTTAATCCGCCATATTGGATCCGTTATTAAGATTTCACAAATTTTTATATTAGATTTATAATTAGCGACCAAATAATGAGATATAACCATCGTTCATATAATTCCCTGATTCCTTAAATTGATTTTGGATTTTAATCCACCATATTGGATTTGATCATTCGAATTATAAGGTTTTGATCCCAGATTCTGAATCAGCAACCCCGGAAACGGAACATACCGAAAATTTACAAAAATCCCCGCAATTCTTAATTTTCGGCCAGTTTTGTTAGGCTTCTTGCCCACTGTGCATGGGTCCAATCTGTCGGTCTAGTAATTGTAAATTTTCTGTACTTTTGCATTTATATCTACAATTTAGTCCACTGGAAGGCCAGGGAGCACGTCTAACCTTCGTAGTTGCAATACAAATAACAAAGTTTTAGGATTATCGAAAATAAAGGTATTAACCCTTTGCACTCTGTTGCCGCCGCTATGGCGACACTGGAAGGTAGCATATAACTTCGTTGCTGCTGCTGTGGCACTAGAATTCCACTGAATTTATATCACATATTATTAGATAAACACAGGGTTACCGTATGTTTACTGATAGATATTATATCAGTATACCTTTGGCAGAAGAACTGATGAAAATGAAATGCTACTTGATTGGTAAACATTGTACTATAAAAGCTAACAGGAAAGGTAAAATGACTCGGAGTTGCTGCTAAGTCATATTAACAATTGCTCAAACTGCAATGAGTTGCAATAAGAATTATACTATAAACACGTCTCCTTATTTTACATGTAATCTTTCATTCAGAACACATCAGTGATAGTCTAAATCTCTATTCCTCTCTTAATCACCTACTCCGCCATCAGCAGCGTCATTATCACTAGATTTACAAAACCCGTCAATTTGACGGATGGTGTATATCGTCAATAGGTCGATCGCAATTGGCGACGGTTAATGGCGAACCAAATTTCTTGAGGAACTTGTGTTTATAGTGGACTGTATATTTTGTAATTGTTCCGATTAACTCTTCTGAACTCTTCGAATGTTATTTGCTGACTGACTGGTACTGACCAAACTAACTTGTGCGATGCACGATCTTTCGGAGCCCATGGTTTCCAAAGGGAAATCGGTTTTCCCATTGGTGGTTGACAGGACCGAGGGTGGGCCCTCGGTCCGCGAATCAGATGCCCCCAAAGAAGGGAGGACCGTCTTCCGCGACCAGGTCTGCCGGTGGAGGAAGCCTCTCCCTCAAAGGGGGTTGCTGGTGGGCCACCCGCACATTCGTGATCCTTCCTGAAGGACCCGTTACTTTATGGCTCCGAAAGTCGCGACATCGCACATGGCCTGGTCCCTTTCTTTGCAGGCCTATTGTCAGCCAAATCCTAAGTGCTGTTGCCTGCTTTCTAACATTAATGGCTAAAGAATGCCTCGAGTCCGGTGACCCGAGGAAAATAAAGAATTGTTCGAAACTGCATTGAAAATGAAGATAGAAAAGACACGGAACTTGAACTAAAACAGCAATTAGAATCTGGCTGCCAGAAGATCGCAACGGTCTTCTGGGTCTATTTAAATAAAGGGCTGAATGAAATACCGGCACGACATTCCAAGGCTTAACAGATGGGTTGCTGCAATTATACGATGGTAACAGATTTAGTTAATTTATATTAAGGCTGTTAATTTTGTAATTGTTTTTAAATGAAACTAATCGTTAAAGAAAGAGACACGTGGTTTCTTTTACCTGTCAATTTGACAGGTGTCAAATATGTAGAAATAGGTATACAGATAGCGTCCGTGAACCTAGTGTTAATATCATTAGAACTTACCCAACCTGCAGCATGCATATTCAGAAATAATACACGCATATTCATCATCGGGATGAGATGCACCAGGATGCATCCGTGTGCTTGCAAGCGCGTGTGCGTTTCGATACTTGACGAAGGCATGAACGATACGAACCATGGCCATACGGATACACGTGCATCAATTATATCTAACGACCTGATTGTACTCTCCTTCCCCATACATAGTAAGGTGATCTCAGGACCTCGATCATGGGGCTGCTATTTGCCGTCCTTGATTTAACGCGCGTGTCTAAGACTGAGAAACTATATCGCGGCTTTAATAGACATTACCCCATGGTTGTATCGACAGCTGCAGGTGGGTCAGGCTTCGTAAAGCGAATGCCACCTGAGAGAACAATAACTTGGCCATTGGGGCGGTAAGCTGATGTGAATTGGCCTGGACTATTAATGGACGATAATGCGTTGTCATTGAATCGCAGATAATCAGTCCGCAGTCATAATTTATGCGTAACGCTATGACAGAGGGGAAAAAATCGGAACCACCTACCTGTTCCTCCTATCAATAGCCTGCTAATGAAACAATGTAGCTTTCATCAAGATTTCCACTCTTTTTCTCTTATTTTTCTACGATTAAACCGTCAATTCTCCGATCTTGATAACGCAGGGAACCATTGCTCTCAAGAAATAAGCGAGATTCTCTGATTTGTGTGCCGATTGGTGGTTAATAACAGAACTACTGGCTTATAGTGGATATTGAAATATAGTACGCGTAAATAATGTTGATTATGGGGGTGAAAAAAAAAATGGGTATATATAATTGAGTGCTTATCTCGATGGAAGGTAATGCTAATTTTGACAAAGGCAGCTGCATGCTTGTAGCAGTAGTGGAAATGAAATAGTTAGGATCAGATATATTGATCGATCTGTTCTATGTATCGTATATATTGACCATCATGATGATGGTCCTGGGGGAAGAAGGTGTTCTTTTAACGTGATTTTGTATTTTTATGAAGAATATGAACAAGTATCTTCTTTTGTGCTTCTTAGCCTTCAGCAGAAGTTTTATTTAGTGAATAATAATTATTAAAATTAGTAATATTTGACGCGGTGTTATTTAGTATATAAGTATAACATTTTGTGTAAAATTATGGTCCATTATCCGAATCCCTGTTATTTGAACACGTTTTGTAGATAAGTACTTTAATTTCAAGGGGCTCATATATCACGGTATGATTTATTGTAATAATTATTATTTGCACTTACCTGTTGACAAAAATTAAGAAGGAAAATAATGATTTGGGAATTTTTGTACATTCCACATCTTTTGAGATGTATAGATCAATTTTGTGAAATATATTGCATCATTTAGCAGGTCAATGAGTTGAGGGCCTATAAATCTTTAATCAAGTCATGCTTTAAATTTATGATTGCAATTAGTTCATATTATTGAAATTCCACTTTTGTTGTAACATACCTCAATTAGATCAGATTATTGAAATTCCACTTTTCCTGTTTGGTTTGAATCCTTCAATAGAATTGAAGCTGTTGTGTTTGGTCTGAAACGTATCCACGGAGCAAGATGAATCCACATAGTAAAGCCAACAAAAATTCTTTTACCAAACAGTACTGTTCACTGGTAGATACAAGAAAAGAATCATAAAAATTTAGCAGATTATTATCATCTCTATAATTATATATTTTATAATAGAATGATGTAATCTTTAACTCTTTCGCTATGGCGGGCGTCGCTGTGGAGTCCCTCTCGTAGAAGAAGCACTGTGTCAAAGGTGGAAGCATTACGCGTGCGCAGGTTTTAGCATTGCAGGGGCTAAGTCTTTTGAAAAAAGAAAGAAAATCCGATCATCGCAATAGCGCTTGCAATTCTTTGCGAAGAGAGCTAAGCGGAACACTTAGAAACACTTGTCTTAATTTTTGGTTCAATGTTTGTGGTTGGTGATTATAGTCATCCGTCGTGTGTAGATGGCGTTTTGTGGCTGGTAACTATAGTCATCCGCCAAATGTAGATGGCGTCTTGTGGCTGGTGTCAATATTGTCATCTGTCATGTGTAGATTGCGTCTTGTGGCTGGTGATTATAGTCACCCGTGGTGTGTAGATGGCGTCTTGTGGCTGGTAACTATAGTCATCCGCCAAATGTAGATGGCGTCTTGTGGCTGGTGACTATAATTGTCCGCCGGATGTAGATGGCGTCTCGTAGCCGTTGACTATAGTCACCCGTCGTGTATAGATGGCGTCTTGTGGCTGGGGGGGATCCGCCGGATGTAGATGGCGTCTCGTAACCGGTGACTATAGTCATCCGTAGTGTATAGATGGCGTCTCGTAGTTGGTGTCAATATTGTCATCTGTCATGTGTAGATTGCGTCTTGTTGCTGGTGACTATAGACATCCGCCGGATGTAGATGGCGTCTCGTAACCGGTGACTATAGTCTTTCGTCGTGTATAGATGACGTCTCGTAACCGGTGACTATAGTCATCCTTCGTGCGTAGATGGCGTCTCGTAGCCGTTGACTATAGTCATCCGCCGTCTGTAGATGGCGTCTCGTAGCCGTTGACTATAGTCATCCGCCGTCTGTAGATGGCGTCTCGTAGTCAGCCGTAGCAGCGAAAGGGTTAAGTTAGAATCGTTCCATAGAGATGCAAACATCTGTGATTAATTTGAGGTATCTTTACCAAGCAAGATAGATTCGCATAGCACATTGTTTATCAAACAATGCTATCCAGGAACAAGAAAAATGTAGTTTAAAAAGAGATTAACAGGTTTAATGTAACTTCCTTCTTTCCCATTATTCTGTTGTTTTCGTCTTAAATGGGAGGTGATAGACGAGAACGTGAGAAGCTTATTTTACTTGCGAATAAGGTTCGACAGCACAGATGTAGGGCACCTGTAATCCTACAATCAGCATTACGGGTTTAATCGATAGGTTTAGTAGAATTCATTATCAGAAGGAAACACTGCAGATTTGGATTTTAGTTGCAGTCGCGTATTCCGTTGCCTCATAATTCATTTAATCATTGGTAACCTGTTATAATCCGTATTACAGCTCTCGTATTTCACACTGGGTTAAAAGCTGAACCCTAATTGCAATTTGTAACCTAATTTAGATACATCTATTAATGGTATTTTTGTTTCATTTTATGTGAACTAAAATTATTTGGAGGGAGACTAATTCTTTGGCTAGCATTGGCAGTTAGAATATCTGAAATTCACTTAATTCACTCAACAATTGAATTATTTGACTGTAGTGTGTATCTAAATATGGTACACTTAATTGGTAATAATTAAAACAGTATGAGGAAAATTTCTGTCTTAGTAAAAGTTAATTCGTTATATTACTATATATCTTATCATGTATATTATATTATTGTATTTTATTTATTTATCTCTCAACTATTATATCGTTTTAATACAACGAAATATTGATACTGATTTATTTGTTTGTTATTGTTTTTAATTTTGAAATTTCAATGTTAGCTAGAACGGGTGTATTCCTTTCTAATATATTTTCCTTAAAATAAAACAAAATTCTAATTGTAGAAATATAATATATAATATATATAATATATATAATTGTAGAAATATTAATTTCCTTTGCAGCAATTGTATATTTGCAGAAAATGGAATTTCTGCACTTTTACTAAATATTTTAATTGTTGTTTATAAAATTCGCTAAATTTTCAACGAATATTAATACATAAACAGTCATCAACAGTTAAAACAGTTAAAAATTTATTATTCTGTTAATTCCATAAATACTTAATCCTTATATAGAATTTGATGTTTAATTTATAATTCGGTATAATAATAAGTAGGTTAATAAATAATATATTTTCATATTTTTAAATTCTGGTCCATCGATTTTGTGAATGAATAATTTTGAAGACTTCATATTGTTCAGCCAACTAAAGTTGTTTAAATGTTCTGTCAGTCATGAAAATAGATAGTAGAATCACAATTGGATTTCGATTTGCACGTTCCAATTTAAATATTATTATTCTTAGTTTTCTCGACAACAAAATGAAAAATTCATTGCTCCAGTTTATTGTTTCAGCGTACAATGTGAAACTGCCTGTGAATATTTTTGAATGCAAAATGATCATCATCGATCATCAGTTGACGAGTCGTTACCTTCGAATACTTTGAGGTCAACATTTGCAATTTACCTGAGTAAAATTTTGCCCAATTTTCAAGGTAACCGTCAGTTTGATCGATATCTTCGAGGTTCTTGATCACTCGAAAGCTCTTCGTCTCGTGATCGAATTTTCTCCATAAGCTTCCTCTGCCTTTACGAAGCTTTGGTCTATCTTGATCTCCTTTTTGTCAGAGGGCTGTGCAGGTAACAGCTAAAATGCTTTCTCATCATTTCTTGCTTTGTTCTAATAATATTCACTCATCTCGTATTCTGTATTAAATTTCCTGTTTTATACTAAACATTTAAATATGTAATATTACATAGTAAATTTAAACATTCGACGAGTCGATGATTTAAAAAATTAAATTTAAATTTAATTATACTGAAATAAACATACTAAAATTATAATAAAATAAATTTAAATATAGTTATAGACTCCAGCCCTGTAAATCAATTATTTTCTATTATAATTATAAATCATTATATCACCTGAACCATTTTTTTCTTCATTAAATTTAATTATACTAAAATAAATATATTAAAATTATAATAAAATAAATTTAAATATAGTTAGACTCCAACCCTGTAAATCAATTATTTTCTATTATAATTATAAATCATTATATCACCTGAATCATTTTTTTCTTTATACTATACTATTCTCTTTAACAAACTCAATGTATAAATATCATTACGTGACGTTCTCGATGTTACTACACGTAACGTTAATACGACGCTAATACCCACGCTAATGTGCTATCCTTGCTACAATTTATTATGATAAAGCCATGTTGCAGAGTCAGAAGAAGCTGCAGGTTACTTGTACCGAGGTTTTTGTTGTCAAGATACTGAGTTCAGTATCTTCTGGTACACGTGAATCTGAACTACGTATTCATAGTAATTCAAAACATTTATGAAGATCATGTCATCTGTAAATACGATAAGGATGCTTGTGAATGATTAATTTACTCTGAAAACGATGATAACAAAGGCTGCATCAATAATTCGAAACAGAGATCTAAAATTCTCTACTAGTTGGATGAGAAATTTTTATGGATGAATATTAAATATTCATTATTTAATATTAATATTTGTATGAATATTTAAAAAATTAATTTACTACGTGACTTGTCTGGTGGACAAATGGAAGAAATTTCATCTTCGATTATCTCGTTACGGTGATTCCAATTTATTTATAAAAGGACATGAATTTTTTTACAGAAGAAAAATTCTCAGAGAAATAAAATTCGTTCTCTGCTGACGTTTCACTAATCTTTTTCGTTTGCTTCGAAAATCTCTTTCAGAAATCTTTTACTTCACTTTTGTATTGTTTTCTTATACTTGATATTCGTCACTCCTTTTTCTGCCTAGACTAGTTGATCTCACGCCTACCAAATATCGAGGGGCAAGCCTAAGTTCACGATAACCTTACCCTTAACGGTTGCTTGGGTAGTTGATACATCTGCGAAACACATCTGAGACTTTCTCAAGCCTTCACCGTTAAAGGACCACTACAACCCAGGTTATCTCGAGGCCTGTCTAGCTTAGGTCAAGAGACACTCGTTTCCCATTCACACTTTTACACGTGTAAATATCAAATGTTGAAATAAATCTTGGGGCAAGAAGGATTAGGATTACAAGTATCATTATAATCCCGTATTTATATTATTGCTATTATTTTTATTATTAAATGAGGACTCATGATAATCTCATATAGTATCCATACCTCGTTTAATAAAATCTCCCATTAACTCTTCGTGGCACAGGATTTCAGATTATAAAATAGACCCATGTTGCATAGAAATTTTATTGCGTTTTAAATGAAACAAAATTGGTATATTTTCACTAATAAATGAATCGCATTATGTAAAAACATAGAACCAGGAAAAAGAGGTTGTCGCAATAAACCTTCCGCTTGCACAATTGATGAAACTGTACTGGCATGTTGAACGTTGCCAACACGAGTGAATACATTTATAACATTTGTCGAAGGTATTACCAACTGCTTTACGTAAATAAAACGAAATATAAACCTATGCACATGCAGCTGTTGCAATATTTCTAGGTGGGACTAAAAATGCCCCATCATGCATTACGGTGCATCAAAACGGTGGGACACTTTTAATCCCAGCGTGCCCCAAAGAGTTAAGTGACAGAATGCCACATGTTAGGCCAAGTTTTTATTAGTAATTTAGTCCTTTAACATAAGCTATGTGTTTCTAAATAAGTCAGTGGGAACGAAAATTGGATTCTGTGTGACTACGCGAGACATGAACGATCCTGGGCTAGTCAGGATAAGGACTTCCTTCCTGTCGTCAGAGTCATGCTTTATCTAAAGAAGCTTCTTCTGTTGATCTGGTGCGACTGAAAGGCTGTCATCTGTTACGAGTTGCTTTCACATAACCAAACCATTAACTCTTAGAAGTATTGTTCTCTGTTAGACAGACTCAAGGTAGCGATCTTCAGAAAACTTCCGGAATTGGCAAGTAGGCGTGATGTCTTTCACCGTGACTACGCCAGACTAAGCATCTCCTTAGTCTTTGAAAAGAAGTTGCTCTACTCCGTTCTGTTTATCCTCCGAACCTTGTCTCGTGTAACTATTTATTTATTTATCTTTCCTGGAAATTTCATTTGTTGTAAATAATCCAATTTGTTAAATGAAAGAATACCAAAGAATACCACCTTGACATCCTGCTTTTTAATAAAATGGAAATTCACTGTTAATAGTGAAAAAATGGTGATAGAATAAAATGGATTGTATGCACATAAATATATATTATGGTTCTTTTAATGAATATATATTTTGTATAATACCTGTATAGTGAAAGAAGATAAGAATTTTTGAAAGGGTTTTAATATCTTTTGTCATTGACATTTTGAAAGCACGATATTAGTGTTATGAATATTATTAGTGTCGATTTTAAAATAAAATTTTTAATGTTAAACAATTTAAATATTAAAATTTTTGTGGGGTTTCGAAGAATATTCAAATCCATTTAATGCTTGCTTCCAATTTTAGCCGAAATTCGAACGAGTTTGTTATACTGTAATTCAAGCATATTTTGGTATTTATAACCATATATTTATAAATAGATTTAAATCCATTTAATCCCGGCTTCAATTTTAGCCTGAAATTCGAACAAGTTTGTTATATTGTAATTCGTGCATACTCTACTATTTTTTAGACATGTTTCAAACATATTGCTACATATATAATATCAAATTGAATATATTATACAAGACATGAATAAAGTTTTAAATTCGCAATACAGTAAACGGACAAAAAATACTACAGTTTGTGAATTTAAATCAAATTCAATTTTATGTGAAAGTAATGTACGTTCTTCATTTATTATTGTAGAAATTGAATCACGTTAACTTTTTAAGTTAGAAGTTACTTACTGTTCCATTTAAGTATCTTTGCGTTTAATATTAACAATAACACCGAGACGTGTTTTTATATTCATATATGAAAATATACAAAAACGTATGGATATTCCTAACTGTTTAAAGGTAGAGAAAAGAAAATTAATTTCAAATATTATATATAATATAATGAATAAACATGATTTTCAGTATAATTTACACTTTTGCTTAGATTGGTGAGGTACGTCACATTGACTCCCTATCGATAACGATGACTTCAGGTTAAATAACAAATAATAGCATCTTAATGCAAGTAAAATATATTTCCATCCAAGAATATTTCAAATTGACCTCATGTCACTACTAGCAAGACGAAGTCAATTTAACTTCAAGCTTACAAGCTTAGCATTATTGACAGGAAGTTAATGTGACGTTAAGTCACCATTATTGCTAGTACGACGTCATGCTATCATTGGTGCTATGAAAATAATGGTCAGCACTTGCAGGTTAAATATATTTCAAAATATATTAAAATCAAATATAAGTTTCGAAAATTGCCATCAACTTTTTCCAGTTACACCTTTTTACAATTTCCTTTGCTCATTATCTAATAATTTCAGAAACAATCGTTCCATCTATCGAATGGATTGTACCATATGACCAAAGTACCTGGATTTGACCACTCGTATCGAAAATAATTAAGGTAGATCCACCGTAATATTTAAAATACTTCAATCCAACGCACTGAGTCACATTTCTCTCCTCACTTCCAACAAATATACCTTAACGTACTACTTTCGTGCATAAGTGTGATTAAGCAAGCATACGGAGTAAAATTACTTTCGTTGAAACTATTCAGCGCGAGTCTCATTCGTGGATAAAGCACGATGCTCCTTCTCGTTTACTGGCAGACGAAGCGTCGTCTAACAGAGGGCGCAATTTGGGGAACGATTCTCACTCCGCGAGTTATAGGCGCAGCGGACACGTAGCCCTCTATGTTCAGCGTGGCCGTACTCGCCGAGTCACGTGACCGCACTCTCCGAGTCACGTGACCCTGAGCGACAATGGCGTCGCGAGAACGGGAGATAAAGAAATTGCAGACATCGCATGCTCACGTGGCGTGCGTGTATCTTTTATATTACGGTTGCTGGTTTCCGCACGTTTCGCGAGAATGCGATCGACCAGCTTGCCACTCGGCGGTTTTCAATTCGAATCGAGATATCCGCGTATTGCCGAATCCTGGTAACGAACACGTGAATAACCTCGCGATCGTGTGCCATTTCAGCTTGAATTAAAATATCCAGGCGAACGCGTATTCGCGCAAATCTGCCAGCCTGACGCGTTTGTCGAGTCCTCGAGATGGTCGTTTGTTTCGCTGACGGTTTCATTTGGCCGCGAATTTCTCTGGTTTCTCGAGGAATTGCATTGGAGGGGTATTTCGTTGTGGCGTGCAAAGTAAATGAACACGGGGAAAAAGCGAAGGAACCCACTTCGTAAATGAAACTTTCCGGCAGCTGAGTTTGATTAATTTTTCTCTTTTTGATTTTAGGTAAGTGATTAAGGTGTGCATGGTTTAGTCGTTGCAGGAGCATCGAGTGGTGAGTCCATTTTGGTTATTGCGCGGATAAAAATATCTTTTTTCTTTTCAACAGAGTTGTCTTTATTGTGTAATAGTTTCACGTATTTTATTGTAAATGGACGGTAAATGTGCTATATTTACGTGAAATTTATGTAAAGTATATGCGGGAAATTTAAATTAGAATTAATTTATGTACCGAAAATGACCTTTTCGCGAAATTAGGTTATAGAGCCATATTTGAATTTGCATGAATACCGAGGCCAATTTTTTGAGGTTCTTTGATATTTATTCGTCCTACAAATTGTCACTAATTTTAGATAACATATTCAAACTGTTATTATATATATTATTGTTATTTATTATCATATATATTATATTTTATATTTCATATATCAGTATTAATGGGATTTCTAAAAGAAAAACAAACCAGTAGAAAGGTAATAATTTCATAGCAGTATCGAATTAGCAAAATATTTTCGAAATTGTGTCCAATAAATTAAATAGTATATATCTCTATTTTTTTTAAAATTCAAACTTTGTCCTCAAATTTTCTTTTCACGTTTAACTAAATATTTCTTAATTTCCAAGTAACAATAGTGATGTAAATAATAATATCACGTGAACCATCCTATATATTCTCAGCAATTGTAAAAATAAAATATTTGCATCCAGTCTTTTTGGTCTAACTTAGAAATTGTAACGTTAAAGTTGAGAAATTCCCGAGAGATAAGAGAATGTCAAGGATCAAAGTTCATTGGAATAAAAATTTATGGCATTCTAGAAAAATTGTTTTTCTCGGTTTTAGTTCCATTCATGTGTTCCATTACCCATCTGTGTTTCCATTATGCATTCCAAGCAAATATGCACGCGCCAGTTGTTCATCTGATCGATCGAATCATCGATCTAGATAATAGAGATAGATTCGTAGAAATTGATTCTTTTTTCCACATTTGATGAATACAGATTGCTTCTTTTGCTCGAAAAACCCGTGTTCCCCTTTCTCCGTATGACTGGCTGATTCCAGTTTTCTTTCTCTCGTAATCATTTTTCTTCCACTATCTCTTCTCTTCTCCTGAATGAATTATTCCGATTGATATATGCACGATTGAATCAATCGATGACAGATGTCATTTCTGCGCAGTCACGATCTCTTTACGCTCTCTTTATCTTTCGTTTTTCGTTAATTTGTCAATAGTACTGACAAAATGATGGCATGCTATATCATCTTCAGTATTTCTCGAGTGAATTCAAAGCTGGATTCCCAGGCAAAAAGAAAATCGTATGATTATTAGAGCGGTTGTTACCATATTTATGAATTATCAATTTCCATTGAGAGCTTAATGCCACATTTTAATTTTTATTTATATAAATAAACAAAGTTCATCCTAAATTTGGCACGTGATTCAACGTCACATATTTGTGACACACTAAGAAACTAGATTTATATACTCATTTACTAGATTTTAATCGTATTTGCGTTGGAGAGCAAGGTATAGGAAGATAACTGGAATTACTATAAATATATGCAAACTATTTCACAGCGTGATTTATTATTTTGAGAAATAATTGACACACTCATCGATTGATCATCTATGGTCTTTGCTCGCAATGGTGTTGTTGTCTTCTTTCCACAATTTAAGTAAAAATTTTTTGCAATATATATTTTGCAGAAATTCAAAAAGTAAGTTGTTGAATATTATTGGAATTCTATCTCTAGTAGCAACATTGTAGTAAACGGATTATATTTTTTAAATATTATATAAGGAATATACACTTACTGAATAAAGGTTAAGAAACAACGTAATCGTTTGGTAATTTGGGTATATTCTGTATCTTCTACGATACATAGGTTGAAACTAAAAATGGCATAATAAGATAATATTTCATACATCAGTAAACAATGAGTTCTTCTTCGAACATACTTCTGCGAGGACCACAATTAAACTGAATCGAAGACATAAAACAAAATCTGCGTGACATAAGTTAAGAAACATATGAGCCATTCACTGCACAAATTAATTAACTCCATAAAACAAAAAGTGGAGAAATGCAATGAAATAATGTATATTGTTTTTCAAAATTCCCTTTGCAATTTAAATCGAAATAAATATCGTAGAATGCATAAATACAAATGTAACATTCATCTAACGGTATATAAAATTTATAAGAAAAAATAGCCAAAAGGTAATCGTTGGTAATGTTACCATTTTTATGTTACTGGAAGAGTTAATCGATTTGGCAAGTGAAGAAAGTAATAAATTTAAATTTTACTAAATTTTACTTAAATTCTGATAAGACGGCACTAAAAAATTCATCGTTATCATTCATGGCTTGCTAGTGCATTTGAGTTGCATTATTGCAACGATTTACATTAGAGTACGGAGTTAATCAAAGTGACCTCTGAAATAAATTATTTATTATTCAGTGGCCAACAAATTTTTGTCGTTTAATGGTGTTAATCTTAATTATCAGGGAAAGTTATTATGAATATAAAAAGTTACGACTATACCAAGTGCTTTGACACTTAAATTTAAGATTTTTCAAAAAGTGGAGTTAATCGATCTGTGCAGTGAACGACTCATATATTGTTTAATTTATATAATCTCTTTAAATAAAAACAACGATGTGCAGGTACCTGTAATTTTCAAACAATTTCGTAACAAGGTTGGGTAACCCTTGGAATGTTATTTTATTATATTATGTTTAGTTTCAATCTGTGTATCTTAGGAGATAGAGAATATACCGAAATTCCCAAATGATTACGTTGTTTCTTAACTTTTGTCAGCAAGTGTATATATAGTGTATATATTTTAATCTATTTATCCAAATTTAATATGACAGACAATTTTTCCAATCAAATCAAGATTCACACAAAAATACACGAGTAATCTTCTCATTCTAGAATAATAAAACCTGATTACTTTGTTCCTCGTATCTGTGCTACCATTCTTCACATAAACACGTGACACTGATAGAAGGGAATATAAATCATGGTTAATCTTCTCCTAAATGATCAAGAAGGAGATACTTCACACGAATACCTCTGTGGAATTTACATATGTGGCAATATTCTCAAAAGAGCACTAAAAATCATAGAGTATGCTATCATTCTGTCACGTGCCCTATGATGGCGTCTCCGCGTCCAAACGATCGTCTCAGTTTCCGCCATAACATAACCTAACATAAACTAGCATAATATATGTATCTATCAAACGGTTTATATTCCAGCATCTTCTATTTCGTCTTCCTTTTTCCTCCGAGTCGTTGGATTTTCTGACTCCTCTCGTTGCGGTTCCTTCGATTCAGCATCCGTGGACGTTTTATCAGCGGAAAAGTAGCGAAGAACCGTGTTGAAGGAGCTATTCTGGGTGAACGAGGGAAAATAATGCCAAAGGGAAATATTGTTTACCACCTAAAAGCCTCTCGCTCCTTTTCCATCTAGCCATGGGCAATGGAAGTTACACCGATTCTTCCTACCGCCAAGTTTCCAACGATACAAACTATCTCGCTGTTTCGAGTTTTAAGTGACCAAGTTTCAGCACGAGGCTGACGCCTTGTGAACAAAAACCGATGATAAATTAGCGAAAGGGATTCTTCGTTTTTGGTAAGACGAAGCTTTGATCGCGATATAGTTAAACATTCGAGGGAAATGGAGATTGTCGAATCTAAGAGATACTATTCGAACTACTTAAAGGAGTTGCTGGAATTACTAAAGGTATAGCCTGTGGAGAACTTTATTAACCCTTTCGCTACGACGGGTGTCACCGCGAAGATGGAAACCAGTAGATGGAAACATTATGATCGTGCAGTCTTTGGCATTCGGTCTTTTTACGCAAATCTTTTAAAGAAAAAAGGAAAAGGAAAAACTGACCATCGCAATAGAGCTTGCAATTCTCTGCGAAGATAGCTAAGAGAAACGGTAGCACTTGTCTTAATTTTTTACTCGATTCTTGTTGCAATATCGACTATAGTCATCCGTCGTGTGTAGATGGCGTCTCGTGGATGATGACTGTAGTCATCCGTAGTAGCGAAAGGATTAAAGAGCTTTTTGTAATAGTAAAAATTCGTATAGTATTTTTCCTCTTGGTCTGATGACGAAGTTTTCTCTTCGATTATCACTCATCAGACTTTAATTAACCGGCTTAATTGGGAAGTAAATAGGTTGGATAAATCAGCATTCTGATAATCATGTTCAGAACGAACAGTTCTGGGTCGTTCTCATAAATGGAATTAAAAAAATTATTTATAACTTTATTGGCAAATATTAAAATATTAAAATATTAGCAAATATTAATTTTTCGGTCTATATTTTTTTACAATTTCTCTGCTCCATGTGACGAGTATTAACAGTCCTGTAAAATATTATAGAAGTTACATACCCTTCTTCTCATTCTGTATAGAAATATTTTATTTGGAGACGAAATTTCGAATTAATTTTGAATTTCATATTTCAAATTGAAAAATGAATTCTAATATATTTATGTGTTACAGAATCATGTCTTTTAATATTATTTAACAATAAATGGCGGTGTAAAGCTGTTACTAAGCTGTTAAAAAATATTCGTTCAAATATGTCTCATTAAGTATCAATCTTTTTCGTACCTTAGTCCTCTTATGGTGTCTAATAAAATTGCTTCACATAAAGTATACCTCGTAGCAACCTTGTACTACACTACGCTTTCTGTGTGCTTTATTTAAGCATTTTCGATCCAGAAATAAATATCGATGTAAAGTCTTCTTTATTTTAGGGGTTGGAAGTAAAAGCGGCAATACCTTGTTCTTGTCTACGAAATTAAATTTAGTTATTATTAATGATTTTTAATAAAATCTTCGGAGACTCGTATTATAATTTAGAACCAAGCGAAGGTTTGTGAAGAGGATCGAAAATATTATAACATTAATAAAACATATTAACTCACATTTTATAAATGTAATAGCAGGATTAAAATTCTGCTTCGAAACTCAAGATTGACTTACAAATTGAGTGATATTTGCGTTACATTTCTGTTAAGAAACTATTTCTTGTATGTAATATCTTAATTGCAAAATATTTTTAATGCGAATTCCTCTTCGTATTAAATATATCGCGTTAAATCATTAATTTAATCAGCATTAATTAGAAAGCTACATTTTTTATTTTTCGTTAATTTAACAATTCAAATTTTGGCAATTTAGTTATTAAAAAATTTGACATTAGAATTATCATACCATTTAAAGTAAATAATTTCAAATTTTCTATTTCTGAAATTATGATTAGCATGTAGCTGTTTTTGGCAAAATCATTGTTAATTTTTATTGAAATAAAAGCTTAATCACGCATATTTGTTTATTTTTATAAGATGTAATTTATACTTTTACAAGTAAATTTTATAATTTATTTACTTTTTTTGGATGAAACAGAAGCCACTGTAATTATACAAAACTGGAATTTTCATATCACTTAAAATAAATAATTCCAGATTTCCTATTTCTGAAATTATGGGAAGTATGCAGCAGCCTTTGGCGAAATCGGTGTTAATTTTTATTGAAATAAAAGCTTAATCAGACATGTTTGTTTATTTTCATAACACGTAATATGTACTTTTAGAAATAAATTGTATAATTTATATACTTTTATGGAATGAAGTAGAAGCCACTGTAGCATCGTGAATCTAGATCGATTTGCCTATCGATATTCTATCGTATTTTCTTATATATCAGATATAATGCCATGTGTCGTGGTATGTGTTCACATTTTTCAAAACTATACTGTAGCTTCAGGTAATAAACTATTTGTACCCAAGCAATTTTCATCATATTTCTTAAATTATTATTATCCATGTACACTATATTTAATTATGCATTGCACTAAATAATTCTAGTTTTAAAAGAATTCATTTAAAAAATGAGTAACAGTTATCACTCTTATTTAATCCAAAGGTAATTCAATTCAGAAAATAATAATTCCCAAAGAACTGATTAAAATTTGATTTTCCATTAATTCACACAATTGCTCTTTTCATGAGTAATATACACCCATTTTGCATTATATTCGCGTAATTTCATTTCATCACTGAGAAAAAGATTTTAATATTCCACGTACGCGTGTATTTAACCAAATTTCTTCTCTTGTATCTTTATTATTAATTCACGAAAGAAAGATGGCATGCTATTCAGTTTCGCCATTTATCGCTTATAAAGGTTTATTACAATGTACTTTTTTTATTAGACCAGTGAAATTCCTTGGTTGCATCGCACGATTTCGCGGTTGTGCTTAATTTTCAAGCACTGCTCAATGTTACAATACGTTAGCCGAGTTGAGCAAAACATTTTCACCGGATGTTGGTAATATTGTACATTGGTATCTCCCGGGTTTCTTACGATAATGATGATGCACCTCGTTCTTGATCGCGTTCAGGCTTTTTGTTTGTTCAATCACGAACACCCAGTTTGCCAGCGAAATGTTTTAATTTCAGGTAAAATTTCAATTTCGATCGTATCTATGTGTATAAAGAAATTAGTTAATGATTGGTTTGCCTTTGATAAGTGGTAAGGCTGGTAAAATATCGTATACCTGGAATGTAGATGGAAAAACAGGTTGTATTATAAATACAAATAATAGGAATCCGTTACACAGGGTGTTTCAATCAAACTTCACAGCTGAAAACTTTTCCATTGTATTTAGTTAGGTGAAAAATATTAATGACTCAATTTGAATGAAATTCTTTTCTTATAGAAATTTTATATTTTTTTAATTTTCTCAAGATTATTGGTATTTTTCTTTTTTCCGTTTTTTCTTTTTTTCTTTTTTTCTTTTTTTCTTTTTTTATTGTATCTTGTGGCTAAAGGAAAAAATATTTAAGTATGATTTGATTGGATTTTTAAGTATGATTTGATTTTCCATTGTATTTAATGACGTGAAAAATATTGATGACACAATTTGAATGAAATTCTTTTCTCAAAGGACTTTATATATTTTATATTTTTTTAATTGTCTTAAGATTATTGGTGTTTTTCTTTTTTTCTTTTCTTTCCTTTTTTTGTTGTATTTTGTGGCTAAAGGAAAAAATATTTAAGTATGATTTGATTGGAAGATAATGGCGAGTTAATTCGAGAATGATTCGAGGAAAAATTCCCTTTCCAAGATATTACTCTTTCGAAACCATTGAAATTGTGTCAAAGAAAAGGAAATATTTAGGTAGCCTCCTTTAAATGAAACACCCTATTATTATTTTTAAAATTAATTTCTGTATTGGCAGCAAGAAGGTTTTAGGTTATTCAATTTGAATAGAGGGTCTAACAAACAGTATTACATGATTTTAGATGACACCAGGATCCTCTTGTGTGATAATTTAAAAACTAGTAATATTTGTAAATTGATAAATTGCGTTTTTTAAATTTTAAAACATAATTTGTTAAATTTATTTTCTAAATTAAACAGAATTAATGTGCATAATCACTTAAAATCCTCTTTAAATAATTTACAAAATTTGTTTTAACTTACCAGTTAAAAAACTTTGCTTCATTATCAAACTTGTTACTATTTCCCAGAAGAATTTATCAGCATTAGTAATTCGTAACTTATCACTTGCAAGAGCTCATTAATAATATTGGTATAATTTTACATAAAACTCAATAGTCATACTAAGTATGACTAGTATTTATAACAAAAGATATTCTAGTGATTTGAAAATTATTTTCATTTCTAATTTAACAAATTTTCTGTACTATATGTATATAAAGTAAAAAAGAATATAACATTAAACATTTGTTTCATAGTATTATTTTCTATAGTCATAAATTTTTTGCAGAGAATATTTTTAATTCATAATATAATAATAGTCATTGAAAACAAATGAAAGAATAGTCAAAGCAGATATAAAATAAAAATTATTTAATTAATAAAAACATAATTGCCTCGACAGAATGTAAAAGCTAAATATAAGAATTGCATATTAAACATTTTAAATATTTAATAGCCTAATTCTTTAAATAATTTTTAAAACAATGTTTACAGTAACTTTTAAACATTTTCTTAAATAACTTCAAGGAAATTAGCATTTTAAATTCAATCAACATTATAAAATTAATATAGGAAAAAATTGACAAATAGGTCTACGATACACGTGTGGTAGCATGACAAATAGACAATTTTTTGGCATTCGTATTCAGCGTATCAGCAGTTATGACAGTCCTAAATCCTCAATAGCATGCGTAACGAAACAATAAATTTCGTTCGATCCAAAAAGTCATGAAAATCAACATCGATCGAACGATTATCGAAAAACAGCACATTAAATTCGAAAAGCGGTACAGGTAATCATGATTGATTCGTCAGGGTACCTCGGCTATTCACGATATTCCTGCACCGTAAATATCTCGCGTCATACCACACCTCATAAATTTACCGTTTCGTTGTACGTTAATATCTTTCGGAGGCAATATCAAACATTTTCAACCGTTATATGTTACCCACGTGACAAATTTTGCAAATCGTCGATGAACAAATGATTACAATCATACGTTCGCATAAATTACAATAGTGTATAATTTGCGATCGGAATTGTTGAATTTGTATACAAGTTTACGAAAATTAATCCCGTATTTTATATCTCGTACTCGAGTCAAGAATTTGCATTTGAATGTAGAAAAATGAGAACGTTTTAAAAATGTCAAGATTTTTGTTAGTGACAGTTATTTCTTCAAATATATTGTATATTTTTAATACGATATTCTAAAGAAATTGTAAGATAATTATAAAATATATTAAAAATGGTTGAGCTTGTAAACCAAAATAATAAATTAACATATAAAATTTTTCATACTATTATTTATTTTTCCATTATTACATAGTATAATAATTAATATACAGTATATAATTATTAAATTAACAGCATCGTTATGTGATTAGAATATAATATAACAATATTCTCAATAGTAATAGATATTTTAAAGTCAAATATAAACAATTTTCACGTGTACTATTTCAAATAAAATTACATTTTCAATATCATCATTTATTTTTGTTTACTTTATATTTTCGATATTATTGCTATTCAGGATTATATATTTAATAATGAATATATTATGACTATACACTATAGTACTTAATATATAATTATATATAATATGATAAACAATAATATAATTTTTCTCATAGTAATTTAATTTAATGCATTTATATAATATATTACATTATAATTGTAATCACTAACTAATTGGTAATTAATATTATATACATCAACAGAAATATAATAATTTATATTAAATATCCAAATCTTTTTTTTAAATATATATTTATAATATATAATATATTATATTACATTATAATTGTAATCACTAACTAATTGATGGTTAATATTATATACATCAACAAACATATAATAATTTATATTAAAAATATTCAAATCCTTTTTTTAAATTTACATTTAGCCAACATATCTAATTCTTTTATAATTCGAATGTACCGAATAATATCTGAAAATCTTGCATAACTCTGTCTTCAACGAAAAATGAACACTCCCAGAGAAGTTCCTTCGCAAGGTTTTGAAAATATTAACCACTCTCTCGCCTTTACTGATATTTCTCGTTCTTTACACTCACATTCAAGTGTTTCCCATTTGCAATAAAAAACAGCGAATAAAGAACGAATCCAATTCCAACTTTCTTGCAAGGAACACCAAGTTTCTTCAGCATTCCAAATTCATAAAGAAGATTCTTTTCTTTTCATGGTTTTAAATCCCTAGTTAACCAAATTGGTGTATGATTCTCTCGCCAACGATGTCTATTAAATTAATATCGAGACAATTTGATAAATGAGAGGAGGAAGTGAACGATGATTGATTCGGTACTCTTTTTAATTCTCAGAGATGGCCCATTTTGTTCATATCGTTATAATCATTCGAACGATTGCTACTGAAATATCAATTTTAATAGTTCTTAACACGTAGACGACTGACACTGTGCTATAATTTATTATCTATACTTTTGAACATGTTACAAGAAGGTGAACAAAATCAATGACTTACTAATTTCCATAATTTTGGTTTAATAATTTCCAGAAATTTTTGCTTAATAATTTCCATAATTTTACCTTAATAATTTTCAAAAATTTGGGCTTAATAATTTCCAGAAATTTTATCTCAATAGATAAATTCAAAGCCCGAATTTATTTTGAATTTCGCGAATGTAATTTTATTTAAGAATGGGTTCCTTAAAATGTCGAAATTTCGAAGCCTTTCAGAATCGAAGAAAATTTCGAGATTCGAGAATTTGAAACTTTGCACATTTCTAATGATCCAAAATTCTCGAAATACAAATAAGCATGCATGTGTAATAGATGAATGAAGAAAGAAGTATTTCATTCCACCATCATTGGTATATTTTGAAAGAGTTTTCGGTACATCCGTCATCATACAATAAAAATAGAATAGATCGTGGAAATATTCAGATATCAATGTTCTTCCATATTTTTCTATACTATTATATTTTCGTTTGCTCTTTGTTTAATCTTGGTCAATACAGATTTATTCAAAAATTTCGACGAGACTCCAATCCTTAAAAATTAAATATATTTCTCACGAGCAAAAATCAGCACTTAAAATTTCGAGAGTTTCGAATTGAGAAATTAAATTTTAATCCACCGTTAATTTTAATTTTCTGACTTAATGATGATCTATGCAAGGCATAATTTTACCCTACCAGCTATTATTGTGCTAATTAAAATTCGCTCTGGATTTTTTCGCATTTAATATTATTTTAAAAAATTGCATAAATTCGAATAAGAATTATTATATGGCTGATAATGTTCTAATTAAAATTTTCTATGGATTCTTTTGCATTTAATATTATTTAAAGAAATTGCATGAATGCAAATAAAAATTATTACAGTTGCTAACAATGTGCTAATTAAAATTTGCTGTGGATTCTTTTTCATTTAGTATTATTTAAAGAAACTGCATAAATTCAAATAAGAATTATTGCAATGCTATATCGTATGTTTGTTAATAATTTATCAATAATTTAAAGGCTGATCGAATATTTTCTAACTCGTTGGAATCTAAACACGATTTCTTGCTGACCCAAAAATGCATGTCGAGTGATTCCACTCAGAAGAATCTAATTTCCAGTCGACATATATCTGTAATACCACAAACAACATTTCGTGCCATTTTACTGTACTTTTAGTTGGAGAGTGTGGTTGCCAGGTGATACCTGGATGAACATGAGGTCTTTGAGGAATTTTTGGCAACGTGAGTTTGGTCTTGGTCTATGCAGATAGTCATGCTCCATTTATGATTAACCTTTTGGGAACGTTAAATTTAGGATTTCAGATAATTTCGATTATCTAAGATAAAAAAACACGAAAAATTCTGAACTTTATTTTCACATATGAAAATTTCTATCCTAATATTAGGAATGTCCTGATATTAATTTCTATCCTAATATTAGGAAGATCCTAAAATTGTGATGTAAAAATGGCTACTTAATTTTGCAAATGTATTATTTTCCGGATAATTCTAAATTATATTTGCACAAATGACGATTTCTATTAATTTGTTAGTTAAACGATTGCAATTTAAAAATTATTAATTACCCTTGAGACTATGATGTCGTTCTTTTGTAATAAGCAAAACCAAAAATTCTAATATGAGTCTTAATAACGTATAATAACGTGAGTCTGTGGTATAAGACTGTCGATTCCTATCAGCTGGAACTTGAAATCTTGCTGTACCCAAGACGTATCGGTTTCAACAGCGGATTACCTGTTTGTGTGTAATAGCGGTTTAACCTATTACCTATTATAGATTTACCAATGAAAATTCTTATGTCTTGCTTAAGTCCACGTACATATTCAGTTACAAATTAATTACTAAACTCTATGCTGCAATAATTAACAAGCAGATAAAAATAAGCCCACTATATCGTAATAATTTCTATATTATATAAATTACAAATCTTTTATAAAATTTGTATGATGGAGAGGATGTAGGTACCAAATAGCATTATTTTGTGTGTTATTTTAGATTCCATTCCTTCTTTGTTTCTTGTTTTATTGCAAATTTGATTTGGTATAGATTTATTATGTAACATTACATTTACATAATCGTAGGAATTATTCAGTTGAATTATTAAATTTTTCTTGCTGTGTAATTGAAGATAAAAGTGAACAATTAATGAAGCAGACTTCTCGTTCAATCGAAGAATTTCCTTTTTAAGTTATTAAGTATAAAATATATTTTATTTCAGTATATAATATATCGATTAATTACTGTATTAATTAAATATACGGATATATTAATGAATAAATTTGAGGTGAATAGTTAATATTTAATAAATTTAAATACGAGTACTATTTGAAAACTAATGTATGTAAAATTTTACGTTACATACACGTGAAAATGAACTTATTCACTTACATTGGATTTTATCATATTCCCCGCAGGAATTCATAATTTGCAACGAACATTTTGGTAGGGAAGCAAAAATTTGAATTCCAAATTGAGTCATGCTTAAACTTCAAAATGGAATGAAATTGAAATATTTGCAGAATACGTACGTATATTTAAATTCTGACTTATGCATTCCTAAATTCCTTGTCTGTTATGATTTGCCAGTTATATTAATTTAATCTCTCTTTCCATTAAATTACGCTTGAAATAAAACTGTTTAATTTTGAAATTTTTGCTATTAGAAATAAGCTATTTCAAACTTAATTTTATTTTTTTTAGAATAAAATAAAAACATAGTTTGTATAAAAAGTAATTTTCACAACTAAAACTTATAAAAGTATTTACAATTAAAAATTAGTTTTGATTAAACGTATCAATTTAAAATTGTATATTTAATTGTCAATGTAAATGTATTTTGCTATTTTATATAATAGACTACTCGTGAAGCAGGGAATTCCTAATTAATTATAGTAATATTAATATTATTACAAATAAAAGTCTCATAATAATAATGAATAACAGTTATAACTTTAGAGTTATATGTATACTAAAAGTCATAAGAATATTTACAATTAAAAATTATTTTTGTTTAAACGTATCAATTTAAAATTGTATATTTAATCGTCAGTGTAAATGTATTTTCCTATTTTATATAATAGACTATTCGTAAAGCAGGGAATTCATAATTAATTGTAGTAATACTAATATCAATACAAATAAAAATCCCGTAATAATAATAAATAACAAGTATAATTTTAGGGTTATACGTATACTAAATTTAGTTGATTTACAAGTCAGTTTATGAATACAAAATCTCTTCTTATGAACTAACCTCTGGGGTTCAATAACCCATGTCACAATAAACACCAGATTTACTTATTTACTCTCTAACTTTCCCCTAACTTGCAGTTAGTTCCTCAAACTTGCGAGGTACAGAAATAATTACAAGTCCAGAGGATCACCCACGAACGGCGAGCGTCCTCTTGCTTATAAATAATGTCAATACCTATTTCACCAGACTTCTTCTAATCACAAGAATTAACAATTTCTACTATACCTTGGCAGAAATTTTTACCAAGAAATTACGCATAGTTGGACGATGACTTAGGACTTAAGTCCCAAAGTAATACAATATGAAAATTCGATTTTACAATTAAATCAGAATTTAACATTTGATCGTCTTAAAGTAATGAAATCAGCATTATACACAAAATATATACAAATTTTGGAAAGTTTCATCTCGCTATCAAAAAATTTCATTATCGTTATCCTAGATTCCTAAAAGTTTTAATATTCGGTATTAACATAATCAGTGGACAGTTTTAAAAAATATTTATTATTAAAATTGAACCTTCTGTTATATCTGCATCACTCATAATTGAAACTCATAATCGACTGGAAGTAGTCACATCTTTTGACATAACTTGAATCAGTGATAAAACTAACTAAAATTATAGAGATTGATGATCCATATTAACCTTTACTGTATGAACCTTTTTCAGTACCCTAATTGCATAGACCAAGGTCATTCGCATTCTGTACGTTCGTCAGTATTATTATATATTCTTTATTAGAATTTTTAAAAAATCTGAAGATACTTTATTTTGCTTAAATACATCCAAAGTTTAAATATATTTGTTTAAATACATATATCCAAAACATTGTTGCAAATTTATTCACGTGAAAATTAAATAACTCGAAATTCACAAATCGTGAACAACCGTAATTTACATATTGAAGGTCAAATTTAAAATAGTGTAACGATATTGAAATAAAATATTTCTATTTGTTAATTTATATATATTTCTATTCTATGCTATTATGATAAATATTTTTAACTTTACAGTAGAATAAAAAGTATAAAGTACGGATTTTATAAAATTGTATTCCTTTTATTTAATGGACAATATATTTTCGCGTATTCTTACGGTTGTATGTCACCAAGCACATGCAAATGTAGAGTCTGACATACGTATACTCGTTTCGAAGGTTAAACTTCCTGGAATTATTATACGCGGTTGTGATTCCTGAGAGCCAATCAAATCTTTGAAAGCTTTCATGCTGCCGTGAAAGCTTGACTGCATATAATCCATGAAGATGAGAACCCGGTGCTTTTCGTCGGAAAATATATTCTACGTGACACGTGGAAAATTCCCGCGAGTATTAAAATATCTTATCGCACTAGCACACAGAACTCGAGGAGATTCTTCTTTCCTCGCCTTATGGCCCAAGAAAAAAGCTGCACAACTTTTATGAAACTCCTCTGTGTAGTTTAAAACTTCATATCTATTCGGTAACTTTCAACCTGCGGTGACTCTCTCATGTTCATAAATATATTTATTAAATTGTTTTGCTGTCACATATACATATATCATATATGTATTCAGTTCACGACAAAGTGATATCGCACCCAGTGCACTATATATAAAATAAATGTACTCGTACTATGGATATTCAAGATTTCACCATAAGTCAGTCCCATTAACATTTTCTGCAGCTCCTTTGGGCTTTAGTTCTTTGACAAACAAAAATAAAATACACCGAAACTGTATCTTTGCGTTCTTTGACCTTGGCCATTTTACTATCGGTAGAAATAGAAAAATTATATAAAAATAGTAATAGTATAAACAGAATAGTATAAACAAAATAATACTAATATCGTCGTACTTACTCGACGATAGTCACACGGAAACGGGTTTTAAAACGACACAAGCAAAGAAACGAAAGAAGGTATCCTTTCCTTAATAATTTAGGAGACAATTAACTGTAATATATATATATTTTTCTTTTTTAAATTTTACTTCTGTTTATATGATAAATGGAAATACGGATCAACGTGGTTTTATTGTTAGATTTAGGAAATAAACGAATAAAAGATATTTGATTTGTACTGTATTTATAAAAATATTCCAAGGATACTGATTTTTATTTAATGTTTCTATGAACAATGTCAAATAATACTAATCTTCCCTTGTACAATCGAATTTGGTTTATAATTGTATAATTTTTCTTTTGCTGAGATATACCGCTTTAAAGTTACTAGAAAGACACTGAAAATCGTGAGGTGTCATTTTATTATCATTTTATTGGATACTGTATATACGTACGTGTATAAGTATACTTCTTTATGAGTATAGATCTCGCGAATAATATAAATATCTACTTATGATTGAATTATAGTGCATTTTGTATAGATTGAGCTAGCACCAGAATCGTAATTTGCGAGTAATATTTCTGAATACTTCTGTTATAATAAAGGACGAAAAACACGCGACTATGTATGCATATAAGCATTTCAACATTTAAACTGTACTAGTGCATACGAAAGGCCGATATCGCTAACAATCCTTTGCGACAAAGCCCACATGACAAGAGAGCAATTGTAACCGGCATGGTAAACAGATATACAAGATAGGGTCTCTGTGTCAGCAGCGCCTCTGGTGGCTGCGGGCAGAACGTTCCAATTCAATATCCGTCTACGTAAAATAAATAAATTACAAGCTTTATACATCAAAATTTCTTCTAAAATTACGTATACTTTGATTCGGTTTCTTCAACAAATTTCGCAATACTTTATATAACTACATATACAGGGTGTCCCAAGAAAAAAACGTATACACACTTTAATACTTTATTCTTTCTAATTTTCCTTCTTTTTTTCTGTTTTTATAATCACGCAAAGTGTGTATACATTTTTTTGGGACACCCTGTATTATAATAGGTAATATTTATTCGTTGTCCTTCTAGCCAGTATTAATTAAAATTCTTTCCACTCGTATCTTGATTAGGAAATCCAAAAATATTCCGTGTCCTACTAATACATTTGTCATTTTGTACGCTGTTGCATAACAAATGCAGAGAGGTACAAGACAATAATTTTCGAATGTAGCAGGAGCATTCCTGTGACATGAAGCACGCGTTATTTTGAAATACTGTTACGTTCCCCCAATTCCACGGAGAACATAACTAATAAACCGGAATGAGCTAACGTCCTGAAATGAGATGATCAATACTTTATTATACAATCTGCGTGATTAATCAGTACTTGCAGTTGACACGAGCCCATATTCTCCTCCATTTCGAACGATTTTGACCTCCACGGGATACCTACTCCGCACTTGCAACAATATCCGTTTAGCAGGCAAAAACTTGGATTTATGTTCACGTGTAGCAACTCCTGCATGTTATGTTCTACCCACACACCCAACCTTCAATTATCAACCGTGTGAATTTTTCGACGAAATCGAGGGTACCTACTTCCTGTATAACGGGAGAAGACATTTAATAAAACACTGAAGAAGCAACAGCATAAAGGTTCATCGTGATGAATCATCGAGAACTTTCAGAGAATTCCTACTGCAGTCTGCGTGGGCAGAGCTATCCAAGTTTGTTATCAGTTAGCTGATCCCGTTGATGACTGATGTTACTTCCCTTAAACGTGTACAACCTGATACACCTTTGAGCTAGAAGGCCGCAGGGTGAGTTTCCTAAATTGGAATTGTTGCTCGTTTGACTATAAATTTGCTTAGGAGTACGACGATGTCTTGCAGAAAGAGGTTGGAAAGTGAAGCTAACCGGATAATTGACTGCCAATCTTGGCTGACAGCAGTCAATATTTATAGGTTATTATCCCTTTCGTTCGTAACGTTGGCTTCGGTCATTGTCTGCAGAATGATCTATGAATGCTAAAATCATATTTAGTGTTCATCTGAAGGTGGAGTTTGGACAGCAGTGTTCACTGTAGCCATAATTCGAATTACATCGGTACATACATGTAGGGATCGGATTGGGTGGATTGGCTAAAATAGCGTTGTTTTACTGCTTAATGGAATAAAATAAGCTTATACGTAGATTGACGGCTATGAAACAAGAGGGATTCGCTATGGGTACGTTCGACTTTGACTTTTTACTTACTGACACACTATTAGCAACTTCCTAAAGACTCTTGGAGACCGTAAAGGACTGTTAAAGACCGTAGACTGTTCATGACTGACGACTGTTTTCGAGACTGTCGAGACTGACCACTGTAGACTGTAGACCGTGGAGACTGGAGCTGCCTTTGCACCCTTATTTAAAGCATTCATACCCAGGCTTTCCTTTCCAATCATGCCCCTTTCCCACGCAATCTTCGGGGGCCAGGTACTTCAATCACTCTGGACGCATCCCTAAACTTTCGCTCGACCCTACCACAAACATTCTTTGCAGTTAATTCGCAAGCCCAAACACACTTTGCATTCTTTCAGGGCCGTACTTATTCCAGTCCCACATACATGTGTGATGGAGATGTAATGTGACCAATGTTTCGTATACTCATAGTATATTTATTTATTTGTTTATTTTTCCAGGTGTTAGTTGTTTTGTTATTTAGATATGTTGCATTGAAAATCTCTATGATTGTATTTTATAGTAGCGTAGGATGCCGAATACAGGGTTTATTGTCTTCAGCGTACAGGAATAGATATAAATATGTTCCTTCTTTTATCGAAGGAATATCGGGTCTGCAGAACAATATGAAACAATAAAACGAACCCCAAACTCGGAAACTAATTTAACGCAAGAAAATAACACTGAAATAATGCAACTATACATATGGAAAACACACTATAATTCGTCTCTCTCCAACACCGAACGACTCACGCTCGTCCCGGTCACAATTCTTTAACGCTTCTTCACTCAGAACTTTCTTTTTCTTTTCTTTTTTCTTTAAACATATGTTTATTATGCCAGGAAATGTTTACAAAGATATGAATTCAAAAAAAAAAAAGAAAGGAAACGTATAAAGGGTTATACATGACAACTTAGGCTACGAGATCGATGGCTCCAACATGAAGCACTCGCGATCTTGAAACTAAACTTAAACTACCGCGTTTATCGCTTTAGGTTAATATACACTTAAGAACTATCTTATATTAGGTCACGTGTTTGCCTATGTATAGGAGAGACACGAAAAACTATACAGTCAGGACTCTCTCTGTGTCGTCAAGGATCGTGCTGTTATGTCCTTTGGAAAGCTCGATGGCGTCTTTTCTCCAATCGCTAATTGGCTGATATGATTCAGCCGATTAGCGATTTGCTTTCATTAAAATTGCGAAAAATTACTTTCGCGATTCGCGAATTGCTTCCTTTCGAATACGATTTCGTTGACCTGCGTTTCACCTCCTCGTACGGACCAGGCAACTCAGCTTTGCTACTGAAAATAGCTTTTCATAATGGAATGGGCCGATTTTCGATCTGCTTCTAGAATGATGCCTCGCATTATCGATCGGTTTATAATTTGTTTGTCTAAAATAGGATTCTGAGTTGGCATTGACCGATTCGTGATTTCTTTCCTCGAAATAACATCCTACAGTAGTTATTGCATTGAGGTTATAGCAATGAAAACATGAATCCTTTTGCTGAAGCGTGTACTATATATATGCGTTCTGAAGTCTGGTACTTGATCATTTGCTAGTAGTATACACATATATTTTCTGTGACACAGAGTCCTCTGTAACATACGTATTTTCACTTACTGTGTATTTATTATGCCACAGTTATCGGTAGAACTATCGATTTCTAATATGTGTTTTAATATAATATACTGATAATTGACTGCCACGTTGATTTTTTGAATATTTGAACAACGTGAATAAATAGAGAATATTGTGAAATGAAAAATGGGCTTTTTCCTCCCCTTTTTCATTATATTGTTTAATAATTCATTACATTCTAAGAATAATGGAAATTTTATCGTGGCTGAGCGCACTATATAAAAAGTGCATGGCAGTCGTGTTAACGAGAGCATGATAAAGACACATAATTACGTATAGTGGTCCTTTTATCTGAATAAAAGTCAATATCAATCTTGCCGAAAGCATTTGCATATTTTTAATAAGCGGGGAAATAAAAATGAAAACGAAGCAGTTAAACGTTACATGACTATATTTCCCATCGTACGAAATGTCGTTTCAAGGAGGTTCAGCGAGAGATTTAAATACGTATTATATAGGGTGTCCCAAAATATTGTTGCCAGATTCAATATCGTATTCAGCAGATGTAATATGCGATAGAAATTAATATGAATTTACTATAGGTAGAATGGACAATAATATCTGATTGTGAGACATTTGTAGCGAGTAATGCACACAGTATACTTTAGTTAAAATATTTAAATAATAAAATATTTGAAATGATAAATCGGTTTACTCTGTCCAGAAGTCTCTTCTCTTTTACTCGCTAATTACATTTTTCTAATTATGTTTACGATTACATTTACGTGTTCACTCTTTGATATTTCTGAGACAACTGTTTCATGCTGGCACATTCTTCTAAAAATTTGTTCAAAAGATGACACTCAGTCACATTATATTTATATCATATATTCCACAATTATAGACAAATGAATTTCACTCATTCAATCTCACTCACCTTCACATCTACGGATATGTAAATATCGTACGATATTCTTTGTCTTTACAGACTTTTTTTATTATTCATTATAAAATAAATTTATCATTGCATACGACTCACCAACTTACTGATTTTTGTGAATATAATGCAAAAAGATATTATAAAAATTGATTAGTCTCCTAATTGAGCCGTTCACTGCACAAATTGATTAACTCCATAAAACAAAAAGTGGAGAAATGCAATGAAATAATGTATATCGTTTTTTAAAATTCCCTTTATAATTTAAATCGAAATGAATATCGTAGAATGCATAAATACAAATGTAACATTCATCTAACGGTATATAAAATTTATAAGAAAAAATAGCCAAAAGGTAATCGTTGGTAATGTTACCATTTTTATGTTACTGGAAGAGTTAATCGATTTGGCGAGCGAAGAAAGTAATAAATTTAAATTTTACTAAATTTTACTTAAATTCTGATAAGACGGGACTAAAAAATTCACCGTTATCATTCATGGCTCGCTAGTGCATTTGAGTTGCATTATTGCAACGATTTGCATTAGAGTACGGAGTTAATCAAAGTGACCTCTGAAATAAATTATTTATTATTCAGTGGCCAAAAAATTTTTGTCGTTTAATGGCGTTAATCTTAATTATCTGAGAAAGTTATTATAAATATAAAAAGTTACCACTATACTAAGTGCTTTGACACTTAAATTTAGGATTTTTCAAAAAGTGGAGTTAATCGATTTGTGCAGTGGACGGCTTTAATTGTCACTCTCGTGAATTGTATTACTTGTATTACTCGTATTATTGCAGTACATGGAATCTTTCATTATCTATTATGATCTAAATCTTCATAGAACGTGAGAATGAGAGCCAATAAATGTTTATCGTTCAATATAAACGTTCCATATAATATTTAATTGTTAATAACTTCTTAACAAGCTATTTCTGAATATGAGTTCGTATGAATTTTTATCATTACCTTCCTCATGCACTGAACTTCCTATATGCACTTTATCGATTTAGCATCAATCTTAATATACCTTAATACCGTATTAAGCTTCATTAATTATGAATCATTCATTAAGAACGATGGAATACGGTCTAAATATAACGTTTCGTATCAAAGCATGCTAAAGCCTCGTTGCCATACTGAAAGAAACATTGCCAATTTTAATACTGCTTTATACTCGTTGATTTTCAATACCTTGAATTAAAACTCCTCAAATGAAGATTCTTTTACACTAATTGGTTAAATTTTTTCGCATATTTATTGAACTATTGGATCTTCGTGGAAGAATAAGAAGTTTAGCTCTAGTTTTTGGAATCTATCTCTATGTATCATAAGACATGTCTATTCTGTCCGACAGTTTATAGGAGAAGTGAATACACGTGAAGGAAGAATAAACATAAAACGAAAATATGAAACGTCATTTCTCACATTATGAATAGAATTCATATCAGTGATCAGGGATACTGCGATTATGATTAATTGGGTATCGACCAATTCCTCAGTTCCTACATGAACATCAATCTCTCCTGAAGAACAGAAAATAAAAGTACATTATCTCATATACAGTAACTCACGAAAGTGTTCGAACGCTGTATTTAAAAAGAATTCTCTAACCCAAAATTTCTGATTTTAATGGAAGTTTTCGTGCTCGTAAAGTATAACGAATTACGCGTATATTAATTCTTTTATTGCCAGAAAATGACTTTAATAAAGGTAAAATCAACGACTACAGTTGGAAAATTTTTTGATTCTTCAACGATATCTCACACGGAGAAACTTTTACTCTAGTGTGGCAGAGCGTCGAAAGTTAATTAATTTTTATTCGAAAAATTTTTCTTTACACAATTATATTAAAAATGAAAAATAGAGATTGGACTGTAACTGTGAATAATGATTTTACGCACGTAAAGTAACATCTGCAAATAAAGAAAATTGAACCATGTATGACTCATTATATTTTAAGTACACGTATACTTCCATTAAGATCAGAATTTTTGAATTAGAGTAGTTTCTTAAAATTTCTCTGGCTTTGGAATACTCTCGTGAGCCACTGTGTATATTACGCATTATACAAATATTCTAAGAATGACGATATTTGTGTCAGGCGAATGAAAAGTGTTGAGACCGAATATTTAAGATAATCGCGTAATTGAGGATGCATCCGGAGTTTTGAGTGAACAAGCTTGAATGTGCCTTAGGAATGCCCGTATAGGATGAAAGCGATGGAGTAATAAAGGAAAGAATAATGTGCATGTGAGACTGTATGAATGCGTAAATGTGTATTCAGAGGATCATCGAGGTTAGCGAGAAGTTAGTCGAAGAATACTCAAAGAGTAATCAGAGAGTCGATAGTTGAGCAAACGTTATTTAATTATAGAGTCATATCGCAGAGTAATTACGGTTTAATTATAGTTTCATTTAAATAGGTATATCTATTTATATGACAATTTATATTTACGTATCAAAGAATACATTTTCTTCGAAAACAGGATGCAATAATAATTTGTTAATTCATGAAGTACATTAGGCGCCAGCAATCCTGATCCATGAATCCTTTCACTCGAAGAGTATATTGTACCGCGGTATAATTATAATTTCCTCGTGCTTTCATTTAAATATATTCATTTACAATATATTTGAATAAA